>NW_007822609.1:0-840 GCF_000696425.1 Galeopterus variegatus
CAAGCAGAAGAAAGAATTTCTGATTTTGCAGATGTTCTTTTCAAAATAATCCAGGTGGACAAAAAAGAAAAAAGAATTTTAAAAATGAAGACAATCTAAGAGATCTAGCAGACAACCTTAAGGACACAAACATCAGAATCATGGGTGTTTCAGAAAAGAAAAGGTGTTGAAAACCTATTCAACAAAATAATAATGGAAAACATCCCAGGTATAGAAAGGGACATGGACTTTCAGGTCCAGGAAGCTCAAATATCCCCAAACAGATTAAATCCAAAAAGATCTTCTTTGAGACATGTTATAGTCAAACTGGCAAAACTCAAAGACAGAGAATCTTAAAAACAGGAAGAGAAAAGTTCAAGTCACATATAAGGGAGTCCACATCAGACTAACAAGCAAACTTCTCAACAGAAACTCTATAGGCCAGAGAGAACAGGATGATATGTTCAAAATACTAAAAGAAAAAAATTGCCAGGCAAAAATACTATATCCAGCAAGGCTATTCTTCAGAAATGAGGGAGAAATGGTGTATTTCCCAGACAAACAAAAGCTGTGGGGTTTCACCACCACATAACCAGCCCTACAAGAAACCCTCAAGAGATTCCTGCATCTGGAATCTAGAAAAAGATAATCACTACCATGGATACACAAGAAAGAACAAAACCTAGTAGTAGAACAAAAATGCAAATGAGAGAGAGAGAAAAAACTATATCTTACCACCACAAAAATCATCAAACGCAAATGACAAATAATAAAAAGGAATGAAAAAAACAAAAGATATTTAAAACATCCAAACAAAAATAAATAAAATGCCAGGAATAAGACAATACCTTCCAGTAACAA
>NW_007822610.1:0-840 GCF_000696425.1 Galeopterus variegatus
CAACACCAAGTCAAGGGTTAAGATCCCCTTACTGGTCATCTTTTAAAAAAAAAAAAAAAAGCCACCCAGCAGAATGCCTCCTCTTCCCTAGAGGACCCACTTCCTGGCCCCTCAATCACTCCTGGTGGTTTCTTTTGATCTAAAAAATAAAATACAGTGTACTGTAACCTTTTGATCTAAACACAGCATTGTAGGTGGGACTGAAAGCCTGCTTGTTTGTTGTAGATGTTGTCTAGCAGCTGACACACGTGTCCTGGTGATGCTGCTGTGCTGCTTAGTCACCTGAACACATTGTTTTTTCGCTGCATTAATGGTATGTCCTATTTTTTACTGTTAAGTACTTATGTGTGAATAAGTGTGAGAAAATGATTGCTTATCAGTGGCACATAATTTCAAAGTCAGGAATAATGTTGATGCCATACAACCCACAGGATGGCTGAGATAGTGACACCTTTGCTTTCTGATGGTTCAGTGTACACGAACTGTATTTCATGCACACAATTATTAAAAATATTATATAAAATTACTTTAAGGCTATGTGTATAAGGTATATATAAAACACAAATGAATTTTGTGTCCCATCCTCAAGATGTTTCATTATACGCATATACAAAAACATAAAAAAATCTGAAATCCAAAACACTCTGGTCCCAAGCATTTCTGATAAGGGATACTCAACCATTATAATAAAACACTAGTATCTTTAATAAAATGATACTTTGGTTATTTATTCATGGCTAAATAAAGACAGTATTAGAGTACTTAATCATAAATAAAAGAAAGGATTAAATAGTATTAGATAAGAGAAATATTAAATAATTACTTTATTAAACAATGAAT
>NW_007822611.1:0-840 GCF_000696425.1 Galeopterus variegatus
AATAGGGCAAGATGAAAACTGACAGCAAGTGATACTCTGCAAAAATTGTCATTACAGGAACTAGAAAATAATTATTGCTTTTTAGAATTTTTTATTTTACCATTACACAATATAAACATTTTTTGTGGCTCTTTACCTATTTCTCTCTAACACCCTCCTCCTCTCTCCTTCCTCTCTGGTGTCCTCAGTTCCATTTTCTCCTTTTGAGAGTGGGAAGAGAATTATTTTGTTTTGGGGAAAATTAGAAAGGACTTTGCATTGGTAAATCTAGAGCTGCCTCTTATGAAATGGAGTAATAACAAAATACTGGAGTTCTTGGAAATGCGAATCATGATTGCAAGGTTTCTTTTAAAAAAGTAATGAATACTAGATTGAATAGGGCAGAAAAGCAGATCATTGATTGAAATGAAAGAGAACCTCAGGAATTTCACCAAACTCCATGAATGATAAAATAAAAAGAGATTGAAGTTAGGAAGAAAACAAAGGAAGAAATGAGGAGAATTAATATGGGAAATCTTATATATAGGAATCTATTTGGAGAGAATGGGGGGAGGGGAAAATAATCTAAGAAAAATATGTTTTTAAATTTCAACTTAAATCTTCATTTTAAAAAACTAAATATCTGGGAAATAAATCATAGTTTTGTAACATTTCCAAATTGTAAAAGTGAAAAAAAAAATACCATAAAATCATCCAGACTAAAAAATTGGATTATCCATAGAAGAAAATACTTGAAGACTGACTACGTACAAAATTAAATCTGAGAAGAAATTGAGCAATTTCAAGCATATATTGACTCAGAAAATGCACAATTCACATTTTCTTTTTTTTTTTTTTTTT
>NW_007822612.1:0-840 GCF_000696425.1 Galeopterus variegatus
TAATGGCTCCTCATAGGAATGTTGTGAGAATCAGAATGTGCCAGTGTATTTAAAAAAAAAAAAAAACCTTTTAGAATGAAATTCTGCCATTTTTCAGCAACACGGATTAGTCAGGAGAAAATTATGTTAAGTGAAATAAACCAGACAAAGAAACAGAAATACCACATGTTCTCACTCATAACTGGCTTCTAGGAAGGAAGGAAGGAAGGAGGAAAGGCAGGGGGGAAGGAAGGAATGAAGGAAAGAAATAAAAGAAAAGTCCACAACAATACATTGAACTTTCAGGAGAGAACAAGCCTAAGGATACCAGAGATGGGGGGGACGGGGTTTGGGAAGTGATAGGTTGGGCAAAGGGCATAAAGAAATATCACAATTTGTAAGAATGAATATGCTAATAATAAATTAATAAAATAATAAAACACTTTTAGAACCATTGAGCATTTGGCAGATAGAAGATGATGTTAACTCTTTGAAAAAAAAATCTTCAGTGGTGTGGCTGGAGCCAATTTCTGCTTGGTAATGGCGAAGTTCCACGAGTTCTGCACCAAATTCACAGGGATTTTCTTTTACTCTTGGTTTAGAAACTTGAATTTAACCTCACAGGAGACTTAAGTGAAAAATCGTTCTGTGACCACAGTTTTCCTTCAAATGTCTTGGTTAGTGAATGGCCTAGCTAGATATTTTGTTAGTGGCATAGAAAAAAATAATTCAAAGCCACTAAATGAATCCTAGACCAGTTGTGGTGAAATCACTGTGGGGTTTTCTGACTGCATAGTAAGACAGTGTGAGTGAAAATAGTACACACTCTCCTTTCATTCAGCTTAGCCTCCAGCACTGGGA
>NW_007822613.1:0-840 GCF_000696425.1 Galeopterus variegatus
AACCTTTCTTTACTTAGCTTCTGTGATGGATAATTTTATGTGTAACTTGGCTAGGATATGGTCCTAGATATTTCGTCAAACAGCAGCCTGGATGTCACTGTGAAGATATTTTTCTAAAAATGAAACTGACATTTAAACCAGTAGACTTTGAGTAAAACAGATTCCTTTCCATGATATGTGAGTGGACCTCATCCAATCAGCTGAAGGACTTTGAAATAAAAGACGGAAGTCCCCTGAAGAAGAGGAAATTCTGCCTTCAGACTGCTGTCAGACTTGAGCTGCAACATCAGCTCTTCCCTGGGTCTACAGCCTGTCAGCCTACCCTGCAGATCTCAAACTTGCCAGCCTCTACAGTCGTGTAAAATCTCTCTCTCCACGCGTACACACACAGACACACTCAAACACATCCTACTGGTTCTGGTTCTCTAGCGAACACTGACTGATACAGCTTCTCAGATTGCAGTGTCAACCACCTAGTTTCCTCTTACCCCTCAAGCTACTCCAACTGAGTCTCTTAATATTTCTTCTCCATTTCCTCAATCTCCAAACTCTGGAGAACAGCAGGGTTTGTCCTTGGCATTAATCTCTTTGCTATTTACAGTCACTGTCTTGGTGATCTCATCCAAACATATGTATTAAATACCACCTAAATGCTGTAGGCTCAACTTTTTTCTGTAGCGCAGAAGTCTCTTCTAAACTTCAACTCAACTTTTTTCTGTAGTGCAGAAGTCTCTTCTAAACTTCAGACTTATATAGTCAGCCTCTTATTTTTGCATTATCACTTAGATGTCAAATGGGTACCTCAAATTTAACATGTCTAAGAATGAGTTCCTGACATGT
>NW_007822614.1:0-840 GCF_000696425.1 Galeopterus variegatus
TGGGGACCTGATTACTCCTGTGCCAGCTTGTTTGTGTGGCAGAAGTTCCATGCCAGCAGAGACAAGTGAGAAGACCAGGGGCTGCCATCTCCACGCAGCACCCTATTTGTATTGAGAACAAGCTGTTGTGCCCTCCCACAACTCTGGAGCAAGTAGTAGCATGGAAATTCTGACTAAGGGTGAGGCAAGCTATAAGAAGAGAGAGTTCTAAAGCTTCCAAAAAATAAACTGATTTTATTTAAAATAGTATGTGGGAAAGTTCAAGCGTACAAGAGTGATTGAAAGCAGTGGATATTTTGATGGTAAGTAACTAAGAGGAGGCAGGTAGATCATTGAGAGGAGAAAGCTAAATCACATGCCAGCTAGTTTAAACAAACAGCTAAAAAGACCACTCCTGTCATCAGAATAAACTTCAAAGATTGACCTCAAATACTATCCATGCAAAGGTAACCAAATGTAATTGGATCAGACTGAGGTGTAATTTATGCCCCAAGCCATTTTTGAAAACAGTAGTGTGGTCAGCCAGGTATTAGTAGAAACTGAGCTAGCTATGATACCAAACAAGGCAGACAGCTTAAAAGAGAAATCAAAAGAAGAGACACTTAAAAGGAACTCTGCTAAAACCACTATTATGTCAGGGCCACTGTGCACATACCTCAGGTTGAGCCTCCTGAGAATTTAACATCAGAGGCTTCACTCTGCAAGGGAAGTAGGCATAACTAACATAGTCTAGCCAAGTCACTAAAAAAAAAATAAATAAACAAGCAAACAACAGTAAACAATCTTTGGAGAGGATGGGAGGGAATCTCTAAAGTTGCTATATTACCTAAAAAGTCCAGT
>NW_007822615.1:0-840 GCF_000696425.1 Galeopterus variegatus
CCCATAAAATATTTAGGAATAAATTTAACCACAGAAGTGAAAGATTTGTACACTCAAAACTGTAAGACATTGATGAAAAATATTGAAGAAGACACCAAAAAAAAAAGGAAAGGAAAAAACCATACTGAATTCAGGTCATACTCATGGTACTTGCTGTATATCTTGCATAAGTTGCTTAACATACTTCTTCTGTAACTAAATTAATCATACCTGCCTTATTTACATTACAAAATAGTTGTGTTGATAAAATATAACCTACAAATGTTCTGAAGAAATGAAATGCACTTACAAGTTCTGGATGAGGCATTATTTCTTCCTCTCTAATATCACTCTTCTTTTTCTCTCTCTTGTTGTATTCTTTTACCTCCTGCCTCCCTTGGCTATTTTTTATGTTTTCTTCCTTTTCTGGTCTTTCTCTTTTCCATCTTCTCCCTCCTCACCTATCTCTTTTCATTTACTTGTTTTTCTAATATCAACAACTGGGTCGGGCATCCTCTAGGATGCTTTGAAGAGCTACTAGCTAATATGGGGAACCCAGGCTCATAGACTAGTAGCTGTGATAATGGTGTCATAAGTACTAAAACAGCAGAGAGGACCTTGCAACTAAATCTGTGCCCACAAAAATTTTCACAGAGGAAGTGGTAGTTAGAAGAGGGCTTTGAAAGATAAAAGAGTTCATAGATAGTGGCAGGAGAGAGGGCATCCCAGGTAGAAATGCCATATGCAGAAAAAGAAAGACAGCCAGTGAATAGGGTGGAAGGCAGAGGTAGAAGATGCAGTAAGGGGCCGGCCCGGTGGCGCACTGCTACAGTGCACCGCTTGGGAGTGCGGTGGCGCTCC
>NW_007822616.1:0-840 GCF_000696425.1 Galeopterus variegatus
TGTTCTCTCTGACAGTGCATGTGTTATAAGAGTTCAATGTAGGGTGCTGTCCTAATAACAGG
This sequence comes from Galeopterus variegatus, assembly GCF_000696425.1. Classification (NCBI taxonomy): domain Eukaryota; kingdom Metazoa; phylum Chordata; class Mammalia; order Dermoptera; family Cynocephalidae; genus Galeopterus; species Galeopterus variegatus. The sequence goes on from NW_007822616.1 coordinate 63, forward strand.
ATGTGCCATCTGAACTGCTCAGACTTAACATGTTGTGTTTTTTTGTTTTTTTGTTTGTTTGTTTGTTTTTTAAAGATGACCGGTAAGGGGATCTTAACCCTTGACTTGGTGTTATCAGCACCACACTCTCCCAAGTGAGCCACAGGCCAGCCTTCTGTTTCTGAGCCTTAGAGAATTTAGTTAAACAAATATTTTTCCCCACTATGGATTCTTATTTCTGTACTTGCCCTGTCAGTGAACTTTTAGTCTTTATAATCTCTCCAAGGAGGCTGGAGTTAAACTTCCCAACAGTTCAGGAGACTGATTTTCTCCCCTGTACATTCTGCAGAAGTTCTGGAGAATAAATTTACCTCTACCACCCAGAAGTATACAACCTAGAAATTTCAGTTTTCTCTGTAGTTAAGGGATTTGTGTGTAAACTTTTTCTCTCTCCTCTTACCAACCCCCGTCCTTTTTCCTCACCCTGAATGATGTCACAGCTCTTAATCAAAACTCTCCTCTCCAAAAAGACTTCAACCCACTAAGCCTATTTATAACATTTGCTGATGGCTATATATGTCTTCATGTATGAAGTGTATTTCCCTAAGTATTTTCAGATTATTGCTTAGCTTTTTTTTTTTCCTTCATTAGAGTAGAGCTACCTTCTGAACAGGTGTACTATATCTATTTTTCTGCTTCCCCACAGAACTGAATAATCCAAGGTTTTTCCTCATAGACAGCATTCAGTGTAGACTAATTGATAATGTATAATTTTATAACTATTTTTCTGAGTTTAAAA
>NW_007822617.1:0-840 GCF_000696425.1 Galeopterus variegatus
TAAATTTCATTACTTTATAAATTACCCAGTTTCAGATATTCTGTTATAAGCAACAGAAAATGGACTAATATACTTTCCATGTGAAATCTTCCCTGAATCCATTACCCATCTGGCCAGAAAGTGGTTGGCATTTCTTCTTGGGCCTTAAACACACCTCAGAAATTGCACTTATAAGAGTCTAAGCAGCTGGTTACATATCTTCTTCTTTGCTAGATCCTGAGCTGTTTGTGAGCAGAAATTGTGCCTTATTCATCTTTGAGTTCACAGGGCCTGGCATATAGTAAGCACTCAAAAAATATTTGATGGCTACATAAATGATCCAATTTATAGTAAGATTTTAATAAGGAGAAAAGAAGCAGCAGAGTTGAAAGTATACTTTTGAACTTGATCACAGCTATCTAAAGGCTAAATTATGGAATTTAGACTTTACTATTTAGGCAATGGGAGTTAGTGACATTTTTATTCCTAAAAATGAATGTTCTAGTAAGTTTTTAAAATTACATCATATTGTAAATGTACTCACACATATGAGTATATTAAGTTTTCTTAAAGAAAGAGCATAATAAAATAATTGGTAATTAAAAATTTATTCATATGTCAAAAAATGGAAGGTGTATCAAATTATATTCCATAATCTTTCACTGAAATTTCCCTATCTATATGCTTTATGATAAAGTATGAAATTCCTATATTTAAAAATTAGAAAATAGACCTTTTAATTAAGATATCAAAGCACTTTATGCAAAAAATTCAAACAATATTAAAAATACAAGATGCCATTTTATCCAAAAGTTTCGGCTCTGACACTCTGCAGTGACCACATTGATTAGTGTCAGATTA
>NW_007822618.1:0-840 GCF_000696425.1 Galeopterus variegatus
ACACTAAGCCCGGGTGGAATGGACTGGCCCACACTCACGGTGTATCAGGCGGGAATTCTTGTCAGACGTAGTAAAATGGTGAAAATCTCCACCAGTTTTGTGTCTGGAATTTGCTCTTCAAAACAGTATGAAAAGGGGGCTGGCCGGTTACCTCGCAGTTGGTTAGAGTGGGGTGCTTATAATGCCAAGGTCAGAGGTTCAGAGCCCTGAACCCGCCAGCCGCCAAGACAAAACTCCCCCAAAACCAAAAAAACAAAAAAAGCGTGAATAAAAACCTGGTTCACTGGAATGAATGGTGGTAACCTTGGAGGTACATGTAAATTTAAATGGCCTAAGATTTGTGTCAAGTGTATCTGTAGAGACGTGTAACAGCCTCTTTTAAAAAGCCAATTTTAGGTAGAACAATTTGTGATTATTGGGTTTGGAAGGTGTTGTAGGTTGTTGATTGGATTATCTCTGGGAATTAAAAAAATTTTTTTTTAAAGAATATTCTGTTGTTCTAAATTTAAATAGACTTGGTTTTAGGGAACCTAAAGATTCAGAGAAGATTTTCTTGTACTACTTTTTTCATTTTTAAATGTTTGTTTTGGAGGCTGGTCAGTAAGGGGGATCCGTTTCTTTTTTTTTTTTTTTTTTTTCTTAAGTGGAAAGATATGTCTGTCTTAAGGGGCAGCATTTAATAAAATTCAGTTAAACAGGAATGTAAATTGTGTAGTCTGGAAAACAATTTGGTGAAATTTAGTAAACTTGAAGTTGTGTATACCCTTGCACCCAGAAGATACACAACTTAGACTAACAAGTATGTACAAGGAGACACATACAAGAATGAACATTAGGTAG
>NW_007822619.1:0-840 GCF_000696425.1 Galeopterus variegatus
AGCCATGAGGGCGGAGAGGAGCACGCTGTCTTGGAAAAGTGGGTTTGATGACAGCGGCGACATGTGTGCTTGTGTGGGGTGAGCGTGAAGGAATGTGTGCAGGGAGCTTGAAGGAAAATCTCATCCGTGGACGGTGTGCAGGGTGCAGGGATGAGGACTGTCCCTGCCATCTTAGGTTTGCCAGGAGGCTGCTGATCAACTTGACAGAGGCTGAGTAACAGGTGGAAAGCACGCGAATTTCATTTGCAGATAGTCTCACACCGCACAGGGTGCATCACAAAAGAAGGGAAAACGCCAGAGAAGCTGCTGGGCTCGGGGATGACAGGCCATTTTAAGAAAGGGGAGATCAATTGTGAAGAAGGGCCAGACAAAGGAGCGGGGCTTGGGCTCCCAGGCGCAGCAAATCGTGAGAAAGTGCCTGGAAATCTATGGGGGGACTGATGGGAGGAAAAGAAGGGTTAGACTCCACACCCCTCGCCCTTACACGTCCTCGCCCTCTCTCGTCCTCGCCCTCTCTCGTCCTCGCCCTCTCTCGTCCTCGCCCTCGCTCATCCTCACCCTCGCATGTCCCCACGCTCACACGTCCTCACACTCACTCACACATCCTCGCCCTCACAAGTCCTCGCCCTCGCACATCCTCACCCTTGCACGTCCCTGTGCTCACACTCACACTCACTCACACGTCCTCACCCTCACACGTCCTCGCTCTCGCACATCCTTGCACTCACACGTCCCCGTCCTCACACTCACTCACACGTCCTCACCCTCACACGTCCCCATGCTCACACGTCTTCACGCTCACAGGCAGGTATGTGGGGAGTCAGGGCACGATGCTGTTGC
>NW_007822620.1:0-840 GCF_000696425.1 Galeopterus variegatus
GAAACGCTCCTTCAAGGATCACTAAGCTCCTCACGGTTTCTTCATAAATCACGGTTTCTTCATAAATCTCGGACTTGGCTCTGCCCAGCAGCCACCAGATGCTGGCTGTGCCCTGATCCATGGTATTCACGGGGCTCAGTCCTCGCAAGGCCTGGGCATGGGAACTAGCAGGCGGGTCCCTCCGTGCCCCCGGTCCCCAGTCCAGATGGCCCAGTGGGAGGCAGCCCAGGGACTGAGCAGTCGCAGCCTCTTGGGCTTTCAGATCTGGCCCCTTTTCAACAAAGCCACCGAAGACCCGCTGTTCCCCTTCCTGGTAGGTGGTGCCACCAGGTTCCTCAGGTCAATGACCCTCGTGGCATCCTTGGGTCCTCCCTCTTCTTCTGGCCACCACAAATCCATTCAGTTACAAACAGACTCCAGTCTGTCCTCTCCCCTCCTGCCGCTGCTGTGCTGTCCTTGAGTCTGCACCTCTGTCCTTATCTGGGTCACTGCAACAGCCCCTGACACTTCTCCTGTTCCCACTCTCTTCCTGTCCCCCAGATCTACTCTCTACACACACAGAGTGAGCACCTTAAAATGCAAGTGGGACTGTGTCACCCCTGAGTAAAAGTGTCAGTGGCTCCCCCTGCACTAGGGAGAGGGTGGACGCCACCTCCTCATCACCTCCCACCACCCCGCGTGGTTCCCGCTGGTTCCCCCAAATCATCTCCCACACTGTTCCTGTCACTCCCTCCATTCCCACCACACCGGCCTCCGGCTCTTGCTCCAGACCCCGAGTAGTCCTGCCCCAGGGCCCTCGCACTTGCTGTCGCTTCTTCCCGGGGGCTCTTGCACAGCCTG
>NW_007822621.1:0-840 GCF_000696425.1 Galeopterus variegatus
CGTCCATAAACCAATGCCCCCGTGGATGCGGAGGGACAAACGTGGTTAAAATCCTACAGGGTGTAGCCTATTCAGATTGCTTTCTTTCCCTTGGTGATATGCATTTAGTGTCCCTCCAAGTCTTTTTGTAGCTTGACAGCTCATTTCTTTATAGTACTAAATAATATTTTATGGTATTGATGCACCACAGTTTATCTATTCATTCTTCTATTAAAGAACATTTTGATTGCTTCCAATTTTGTCAATTTTGAATAAAGCTGCCATAAACATTGATGGGCTGGGTGTTGTGTGAGTATAAGTTTCCAACTTTTTGGGTAAATAACTAGCAGTGTCGTTGCTGGATTGTACGGTAAGACCATGCTTAATTTTGTAAGAAACTGCCAAACTGTCCTCCAATGTGGATGTACTATTTTGCATTCTCACCAGCAATGAAGGAATGTTCCTATGACTTCACATCCTCATTAGTATTTGGGGTTGTCAGCATTTTTTTATTTTGGTCTTCCAGTAGAAGTATAGTGGTATCTATTTGTTGGTTTTAATTTGCAATTCCCCGATGATACGATATTGAGCATTTTTTCATATACTTATTTGTTACCTGTATTAGTCTTTTTTCTGTTGCTTATAACATAAATACCTGACCTGGGTGATTTATAAAGAAAATGAAATTTATTGCTTATAGCTCAGAGGTTGGAAAGTACAAAGTCCAGGGAACACACCAAGTAAAAACTATGGTGGAGGCAACAGTGACACAGGGGTCTCACATGGCAGAATTAATGGAGCAGAGAGAGAGACAGAGCTCCTCATGTACTCTCCTTTTAAAATGCTCAGAACCATGCCCAT
>NW_007822622.1:0-840 GCF_000696425.1 Galeopterus variegatus
GCATTTGTTGTCACACAATCAAAAAGGTCTGCAAATACATGTTCACCTGTGCCTTTAAAAAATTTTTTATATTCATTCTAAGTTTCTTTGGGGATCCTGATAATAAACACGTATCCTTCATTTGGTTATCCCATGTAGAAAGTTTGAATCTTACTCAGTGATTTTGAAAAGATCTTTGTCTTCAAGCAGAGAATTTTGAACTCACAAGTCAAATGCCCCAGTAAGTCTGGGCTTGTATGCCATGGCCCTGATGATCAACTTAGATGGTATTTCTCCAAGAATGACTGTGAACAGCAGAACCAACATCAGCAAAATGTGAGGAATAAGCTAGGTGATTATAAACATTTTTCTTCACTCATGAACAATGATAACAATGATTGACTTAACAACAAGTACCAAAAATGTATGTTTTTTTATGGTCAACATCAGGGACTAGTCAGAAACATATCGAGCTGTGTTTCTCAACGCTGGTGCTGATCCACCCGAATTTTTATTATTAGTCAATTAAATTACTACTGTTATATTTAAATACTTAGCTAAAGCCATAGATTTTTTTTTCCTTCAGTGGGACATTTCTAAATATGTTAATTAAATTTTATCTTTCAGCAATTCCATCAAAATTCTATTCTTTATTGTGGAAAGTATCTCATGGTTTAGTGGAGACCCCTTTGCTGTTTTACTGGCTATTCTTGGAGAATTTAATCTTCTTATTAATATATTGATTTTAAAATCACAATGCTGTAAAATCTGTAGGTCAAAATTGTACTATTTTTGAACAAAAACCATGACAAGTTTTACAAAAAGAATAGATAAAATATGATTTTTAAATTGAATTGTACA
>NW_007822623.1:0-840 GCF_000696425.1 Galeopterus variegatus
GGCTTCCTTCACAAAACCGGGTAAGAAGGGTGGGTCTGGAACTGAGAGCAACAGCTTAAAACCAGCGCAGTCACTGGTGTGTCTGACTCGACTTACCTGTCCACGCCCCCAGCATTGTCTCCGATGACGATTCCTTTAGACCTACTCCCTACTCTCTCATTCTCATGTCTTTTAAAACATTTCATTATTTTCAGTTTGTCCTCAATACTCAAGCCCTTTCTTTTTTGCTTTTAAAAGTGACACTTGCATTTGTATAGCCAGGACTCTTATTCATGTCTCCATTGCTGTATTCAATCATTTTATCAACAAAAAATACACAGACTCAGGAGAACAGCATGATACGCACTCCCAGGAAAATGTATGAGGGTGAACTGGGCTACAAGAGAAAGGATGACGTGCGTGTTGTGTGCTGTGCTCCTCTGTGGGTTATTATAACCGCTAGGGAGGCATTTTTCACCTTCACCTGCTGTTTCTTGGTGGTGCAAAGTACCTGATGAAAAAAGCTCTCACTTGAGTGAACATGATTTTGCATTTTGGTAATTGTATTCCCCTCTGTGTCTAACACAAAACAGATTCATGCATAGAGACTGGCATTTTAACAGAAGAGATGGTATGAAAACTAGGGCCATCTCCCAGACCTGAAGTTGAGAATGACAGGACCCCTGGCCTCATCCCACTTGGAAGTTTCCCAACGTGTCTCCGCTGCAAATAGCTTTATATTCTCTTATCTTTCCCATGAACCTAAAAGGATCGTAAGCCAAAATATCCCTCAGTTATGTTTATGCATCTTAATGTACTAACGTTGTTGTATAGATATGTAGGATTCATACCTTGTGACTA
>NW_007822624.1:0-840 GCF_000696425.1 Galeopterus variegatus
TTTAGCAATCTTATTAAAGTGTGCTGCTCAGACACACAGTTAAGGTGTTATACAGAAGTGAATGATTCATATTATCTTGTTCATGGTCATGTGAATTTTGTTGTCTTGTAATGTGATAATAACTGAGATAACTTTTTACATGAACTATTTCCAACTTGTTTAATAAATTTTGAAATTGGCCAATTAATTCTTCTATTCCAAACAGAAAATATTATATTCTTTCAGGTTTATATGCATAATGTTATTGCTGATTTCATATCAGTTTTCTATTTGATAAAGATATTTTTAATCTTAATTGCTTCACTTAATTCACTAGCTAATATCACTAACTCTATTTCATCCACAAATTTTTATCATGTTTTATATATTATCGTCTAAGTTAAACATATGTTGAATAGCACTGGGCCCTTTGGCTCTCCAGTAGCATCTGTTTCTCAGAATTCAGGATAGATATTTAAAATATAAATTACTGGATTTCTCAAGCCAAGATTATTAAAAGATAATTTTAAGAAATAACACCCATTAATCAGGTTTTTTAACAGTTTCCAAGTATGTCTGATTGCTGTTCATCAAAATTTGTATTCTCGTGATGTAGTTTTGTGTGTGTGTGTGTTAGTTTGTTTTGCTTTTTTTTTAATATATAAAGACCAGTATGCATAAGGAAGTTAGAGCTGAATAAAGGTGTTCTGACTTACAAATGACTAAAAAGAAAAGGGGCTATAAAAGAAGGCAAGCACATTGGATGAGAGCTTCAGTTGAATTGTTTTAAACGGCTTGGGATGTACTCTTTAGACCCCAATGAATATTTTAAAGACAGATTGGAAAAATATGCATGAAAAT
>NW_007822625.1:0-840 GCF_000696425.1 Galeopterus variegatus
CCGCTCACTGGCTGAGCGCAGTGTGGGCGCAACACCGAGGGTTGTGATCCCGTTGCCGGTCAGTAAAAAAGACAAAAAAAAGGAAAAAAAAAAAAATCATCAGACCGGGAATTTAAAACTATAAGTAATATGCTAAACTCTCTAATGAATTAAGTAGAGATCATGCAAGAACATATGGGCAATGTAAGCAGAGAGATGGAGATTCCAAGAAAGAATCAGAAAGAAATGCTGTGAAATACCACATATGTCCTCACTCATAAGTGGGAGCTAAGAAGGAAAGAAAAAAAGAAAGAACGAAAAGGGGAAGAAAGAGAAGAAAGTAAGAAAGAAACAAATAACCACAATAATATGTTGAAAAGGAGAGAACAGATCTATGGTCGCTAGAGGTGGGAAAGGGGGAGATGGTGAGGGGGTTAGGGAGAAACTGGGTCATGGACGTAAAGAATGATTCTGATTTGTAATGAACATGCCAATAATACTGATTTGATCATCACATATTGTACACCAATACTGATATTCAACTCTGCACCCCATAAATATATACAATCAATTGTGTTTCAAGCATATAACAAAACAAAACAGAACAAAACAAAACAAAACAAAAGACCCCTGTAACAGAAATGAAGAATGCCTCTGATGGGCTCATTAGTAGGCTGGACATGGCTGAGGAACAATCTCTGAGCTTGAGAATATCTCCATAAAAACTTCAAAACTGAAAAAGAGAAAAAGGATTGGAAAAAAATATATGAAGCAGAATACACATTTATTTAAGTGCATACAGAACTTTCACTAAGATAGACCATATTCTGAGCTAAATAAGTCTTAATACTAAGAGGATTC
>NW_007822626.1:0-840 GCF_000696425.1 Galeopterus variegatus
CTTAGAGGTCAGGGATTCTGCTAAATATCTTACAATGTGGAGGACAACACCAGTACAGTAAAGAATTATCAGCCAAAATGTCAGCAGTTCCCAAACTGGCAAACCCTGGTTTAGATAGAGTGTTTTGAGTTATGCCTTTTGTCTTAGAGGAATCAATATCTTTAGTTTAAAGTTATACAAAAGATTTTTTAGGGTGAAGAGTAAAAAGGAAAGGGGGTAGAGCTTATTAAACTTACATAGAGAAGGTCTTGGCTTTGAGAGTCCTTATCTGTGAGCTGGATTAATTCTCATTTTAAAAACTGTGCTTGGGTAGACTCAAAGATCACAAATTCCAGGTTAAAGGAGGTCTCATACTTTGGAATAAAAGAGAAGGATATTTAAATTCATTTGGATAGCTGGGTTTGAGTCACTATATGGAGTATGTGTCTCTGGGTATCTGTGTGGTAAATACTTTGAATCTGTATTTTGTGTGTGTGAGAGTGATTTCATAAAAGATGTCTTCTGCTAGAATTCAGAACATGGCAGGTAATGTGCTTACTGAAGAGGTGAGAGCATGAGTAATTCTTGTCTCATGAGAAAGACAGAAACTAATTTATTATAATGATGTAATATTTGGGCACTTAATTTATCATTCCCATCTCCAGTGATGCAAAATCTTAAAAACAAAACAGGTTATAAAAATTCAAAGTGTGTCTTTGAAGTCTGGCCTTTTCCCCTGAGCAGTTAAAAGTATCACCTTTGTTCTGATAGTTTGCTGTTTGTGGATGTTTCTATGGATCATTGTTAAGAACTTGACGTATGTACCATACAGTGGGATGTTTTTAGAGATGTTTAGTCCAT
>NW_007822627.1:0-840 GCF_000696425.1 Galeopterus variegatus
AAAAGTCGCCATTCATCAACTATGTTCAAAATGAAAAAGTATTTTATATTCTAGAATTGCAAACTTCCTTTTTAAGTTTGGGTCAAGTATTGTTATTTTGCATTCAGGAAGACCTCCCTTTGTTTTTAGGTGCTTGGTCTTAACTAGAAGAGTTACATATATATATATATTTGTTTTTGTCAATGATTGTTAGTTTTGTTTTTGTTTTTGGTAACTTTTTTTTTTTTTTTTTTTTAAGACGACCGGTAAGGGGATCTTAACCCTTGACTTGGTGTTGTCAGCACCACGCTCAGCCAGTGAGTGAACCGGCCATCCCTATATGGGATCCGAACCCAGGGCCTTGGTGTTATCAGCACCGCACTCTCCTGAGTGAGCCACGAGCCGGCCCTGGTTTTGGTAACTTTAGGGGCTCATATTCAAATCCTAACTTAATAATCTTCAGTGGGAAATTTCAGTCTATTTGTAAATTTCTGTAGGTATATGATAGGGATATTTTATGTATATGTTTACTCCATAAAAAATTACAATTTTCTATTGGTGAATATCCAGCTTTTTGTAGTAGCATTAGACACTAGGCCGAAAGTATATGAAAGTTACCGAATAATGTTATTTTCAAACCACATCACAGCTAATCAGAATAGTGCTATTTTTGAACTATATGTAGGAAAAGATCGATATTTTGAAAGGCGCCCCTGCCCCCGAGATACCTCCAATTTCTTCTTTCTTGTGATATATGCCTCATGCTATTTTTAAAACATCATTTAAACATTACATTTAAGAACAAAACCAAAAAGACAGCACAAATCTCAATATTACTATGTCTTTCCTTGAAGGCAGTAA
>NW_007822628.1:0-840 GCF_000696425.1 Galeopterus variegatus
GAATTCCATCTAAAATACGTCTTCTACTGCTGATCTAGATCTGAGCTGTCCAATATAGAGGCCAGAAGCCACATGTGACCATTTAAGTTTAAATTAATTAAAATTATAAAAATTAAAATTTTAGTTTCTCAGTTGCACTAGCTACATTTCAAGTGCTTAATAACCGTATATGGCTGGTGGCTAATGTAGTTGACAGTGCAGACATAGAACATTCCATCACGGCAGAAAGTTCTTTTGGATAGTGCTGATTTGAAGAGGAGTCATCACATCCAGAAGCTGGTATTATAGATGTGTTGGGTTTTTTTTTTTTTTTTGGAAGTATTTGATAAAATTTAACACCCATTTATGATTAACAACAAAAACGAAAACAAAACTCTTAGCCAATTGTGAATGGAAGAGCACATCCTTAAACTGGAAGAGGACTTTCTCACTAAACCAGTTGAATCAGTAGCATCTCATAATATTAGGGGAATTGGCATAAGCTGGAAAATAGCCACTTTGCTCTGTATATACAAAAGGCATCATAATGACTTAAAAAATTCCAACAATTGTGTATAAATATGGATTAATAATATATTAATCAAATGTTAGAAATACAAGTGTAAAAAAAGTCAGCAAAACTAATTTATCTAATATATATTGGCTGGTGCTAAATAACAGATTGGAAATTCTGCCATGAAGCAAAGCCAAGTAAGGGATGTGTTGTATAAAGAGAAAATTCTTTAGAACCTCTGGTTGCACAGTTAAGTGTATTGGTCTAACAGCTTAGAAGCAGTCAAACTAGACTTCAGAAATTTATGGGTATTTTTTCTAAATTTTTTTTTTTTCCTTTGGGAGCGC
>NW_007822629.1:0-840 GCF_000696425.1 Galeopterus variegatus
TAGGGGTACACATGCACAGGGAAAAACTTATTGAATAAATTGAAATGTTACACTAGAAAACATAAGAAGGTTATAAAGGAGGAAAAGGTGTGAAAAACAGATGTAAGACATATAGAAAACAAGAAAAATCTTTCCCCATTCTTTTTCTTACAACCTATTATACCTTTGGTTCTAAAGTGTGTCTTCTGTAGACAATATACAATTGGATATTTTTTCATCATCAAATCTGATTATCTCTCTTAATTGATTTTTAACCCATTCATACTTAATTTTATCATTAATATTATTGAATTTAAATCTGCCATTTTTGTTTGTTTGTTTCTATGTCTCATGTCTGTTTTGTACATCTTTTTCTTCTTCATCATCTTTCTTTTTAAATTTTCTAGAGTATTTAATATGTTTCAATTTGTTTAATACATTTTTAACTACATGTTTTAACCATTTTCTTAGTGATTGTCCTACAGCTTACTATCTCTGTACATGTATACATATGAGGGTACTTCAAAAAGTTCACAGAAATATTTGTATTACCTTTTGATTCTATTTTTCCATGAACTTTTTGAACTGCCCTTATATATATGTATGTATGTGTATCTGTATGTACTTCAGATTTATACTAACTTAATTTTGGTGAAATATAGAAAATTTATATAGCTTAATTCCCTCCTCCTATTTGGGCTGTTATGGTTATATATATTATATCTATATACATTATTATTATTACTTTATGTGATTTTATGCTGTAAAGGAAGCTGAGAGAAGAAAATAGAGCAAGTATTTATTGTTAGTTTTCTGAGATGTTCTTATTTATCCTTCTGGTTTTCTCTTCCTTCTTCCTGT
>NW_007822630.1:0-840 GCF_000696425.1 Galeopterus variegatus
AGTTCAACCAAACACCCAGTACGACTTCCAGGTCCAATTGAAAATAAAATTACTCAGGGCCGGCCTGGTGGTGCACTGGAGAGTGCGCCGCTTGCGGCGCTCCCGCCGAGGGTTCGGATCCCATGTGGAGACCGGTTCCCGCTCACTGGCTGAGTGCGGTGCGGGAGGAACACCAAGGGTTGCGATCCCGTTGCCGGTCCACGGTACGGGCGCGACACTGAGGGTTGCGATCCCATTACCGGTCAGTAAAAAAAGACAAAAAGGAAAAAAATAATAAAAATAAAAATAAAATAAAATAAAATTACTGAAATGAACTCTGAGAGCTCAGGATGCAAACTGGGAAGCTCAGCCTTCCAGAGAGCCATACCCAGGACCTCCAGATGCAGGGAGAGCATGAGAACACAGGCACCTTTCACCGGGGTTTTTGATACTGTTCTGGGCTGCTGGGGGGTCTCCTTCGAATCTCACTTCTCTGACACCAAACTGTAAAACTGAAATCTGAGACACAATAAAAGGCGAGGAACAATGAACTAAAATTAACACTACCACATAAAGATGGGCCATAAAGATGTCACCCTAAGTGAAAGATGGATTCTATAAGCCCAGCTGACAGGGCAGGGATGGTTCTGGGTGAGAAAAATGTCTCTCCTCATGAATTTAATCCTCCACCATGTTCCTTGGGTGGGTTTGATCTATTTTATATTTGCTGTGTAGTCTAGGAAACCCGAAGATAAGAAGGTTAGTTACAATTTGCTCCATGCCACTGATATCACTTGGATACTTAAAAGAAGCCAAAACACAAAGTGACTTTGGGGAATAATCCAGCAACTTGAGGTATAA
>NW_007822631.1:0-840 GCF_000696425.1 Galeopterus variegatus
TTCTGCACATAAAAAGCTTGAAAATCATCACTCGATCAAAACAATTATCATGCTGAAGAGATTGAAAAATCAATATCTCTTCTTGGAACTGTAAGAGAGAAAAGGACACAGGTCAGACTACTGCCCACAAGATGAGAGATAGGTAAACATACAGAGTTGTAGCTTATAGGTGCAGAGACTTACTATTGGAAACAGTCATACGAGCCAGAGTCAGAGTAGGAAAATCTGAATTGTGATTAAAAAATTGCTCAGGACTCAGTGTAGACATCTCTGAGGTTTAAAAACTCCAGGGGGACCCAGTCTTAGGCAGATGTATTAGTCCATTTTCATTGTTTATAACAAAATACTTTAAACTGTCTCTTTTATAAAGAAAAATGAAATTTATTGCTTAAAGTTTCTGAGGCTGGGGAGTCCAAAGTCCTTCTGGTGATGGTGACAGTGAAAATTGTCCCACATTGCAAGATAGTGGAAGCAGAGAGAGCAGGGAGAGTGAGGGAGGGAGGGAGAGAGGGAGACTATAGAACATTTGTGCTACGGTCTTAATGTTGTACCTCCTCCCCTCAAGTCAACATTTTGAAACCTAATCTCCAAGGCACTAGATTTAAGAACTGGGCCCTTAGGGAGGATACTAAAATGATCAAACAGGGAATTTAAAAAAAATCTAAAGAATTACCTTAGGGCTCAAATGTATGATGTAGGCAGCATTCAACAAAGAATGGACATTGTAAGCAGAGAGACAAAAATTATATGCAACAAACAATCAAACCAAAACCAAAATCACAGATCAAAAATACTGTAATGGAAAGGAAGAGTGTCTTTGATGGGATTATGAATAGGCTG
>NW_007822632.1:0-840 GCF_000696425.1 Galeopterus variegatus
CCTCCAGGTTTGCTCTTCCAACCGGGCTTTTTTTCTCCAGAATCTGAGCCAACTAATCCCCAGTGAGGCTGGGCTCTTGGTTCCTGCTCCCAGCAGTCATGTCTCAAGCCAGGCCCTGGGCTGCTTCAGGCAGGACTAGAACTCCTGCCAGGCTGCCTGGCTGGGGACCCAGAGGCTTCTTTCTAGGATCCTCCTAATTTTGCACCAAGAAATCGTGCCTAATGCTCTCCCTGCCCAAGCTTGGAGAGGAGCTCGGGAGATGTTCTAGCACAAGTCATGCTCTGGTCCTGCTCATCTGGCACCTGAATCTCAAGTTCATGCTTTCACCTGCTGGGCCCTGGACTTGGATGCATAGGGGCGGCTGTCAACTCAGCACCTCAGAGTCACCTTTGATCCTGGTTTGAGCAGGAGTGCTGAGTCATGAGGGTTCAATGTCTACACTGTGCCATCCTCAGTTTGTTTTTCTCTGTACCCAGCTGATCCCACACTGTACTTTGGGCTGCTGCCCAGGCAGAGAGGAGGCATCCAGGGTGCCAGGATTGGCTGGCCCAGCCCAGCCCAGCCTCCTTCGGCCTCCTCCAGGTCAAGGGTCGGGAACAAAGAATTCCCGGGTGGAGGAGAGAGGAGGTTGTGTGAGAAGCTGCTCCTGACGGAAGGTGCCAGGCTGGGGGTGGAGGGGCTGGAGGGTCCTGGCCTGAGATTGGGAGGGGCCCTGCCCAAAACTCCTCCAGGGAGCAAGGTGGCCATGGAGACTGGTGGTTTCCAGGAAACTAAGCCTTTGCCAACCTCCCAGTGATTCAGGCTGGGCCTTTCTGAACTCTAATCAGCCTCTCCCTGCCC
>NW_007822633.1:0-840 GCF_000696425.1 Galeopterus variegatus
AGCGCCAGTCGTCTAGCTCTTAATCCTGTTTGTGATCCCAGTTGTAACACTAGGCAACCGCACTAGTTGTCGGGCTCTTTTACCTGCCGGTAATCCTGCACCAACTGGACCGATGGTTGAACCAGGGCTGGGTCTGGAGCTCCCAGACCCCTCAAGCCCATTCACAGACTGGGCCACAAACCCTTCACACACCAGGCTGGGTCACCAGACCCCTCCACGCCAGGCTGGGTCACCAGACCCCTTCACGCAGGTCTACGAGCTAGGCAACTGGCCACACGGTCCTTGGAAGCTGCAGGTCTAGAAAAACATGGCCGCAGGGCGGGCGCCTGAGGCAGTAAAAACCAGCCAATGTGGAGCTGTGCAGGTGCACCCACTCCACCCACACACACAATGTTACCAAACCACCCTGAACCAGCTCCAAGGTGAGGGGAGCTTGAACAAATTGTTCCATTTTCCCAACAATCCACCCCTGCAGGGTCTCTCCCTGTACAATCTATGCGTTCAGAATCTTCTGCAATGTTCCCTTAGGGAGGATAAATGAACCTTACATTTATATAACCTATTGTCCGTTCAATATGCCTTAAGGCTTGCAGTTCTGTCCTTTTAACTGTCAGCTGCATATGTCCAGTGAGTAGTAATGATTGGTGTGATCCTCCATGCAAATCCTGCAGTCATACCGATGGGCAGTTTAATGCATATTCAGCAGGCCCACACGTTGATCATGCGACTCTGGTGCAGTGCCCGCAGCCAGAACACTATGGGCGAAAAGACGGGAGAGTTGGGGCCGGCCCGGTGGCGCACTGCTACAGTGCGCCGCTTGAGAGCACGGCGGCGCTCCCG
>NW_007822634.1:0-840 GCF_000696425.1 Galeopterus variegatus
ACTATCAAAAAGACAAAAGATAACAAATGCTGGCAAGGATGTAGAGAAAAGGGAACTCATGCACTGTGGTGGCAATGTAAATTAGTACAGCCATTATGGAAAAAAAGTGTGGAGGTTTTTCAAAAAACTAAAAATAGAACTACTATATGGTTCAGCAATCCCACTGCTAGTAATATATCCAAAGAAAAGGAAATCAGTGAACCGAAGAGACATCTGCACCCCCATGTTTATTGCAGCACTATTCACAATAGCCAAGAAATGGAATCAAAGTAAGTGTTCATCAACAGATAAATGGATAAAGAAAATGTAGTATGCACACAATGGAATACTATTCAGTCATGAAAGAGAATAAAATCCTGTCATTTGTGGCAACATGAATGAACCTGTAGGACACTATGTTAAATGAAATGTCAGGCACAGGACAATAAACACCACATTTTATCACTCAAATGTGGGAGCTAAAAGTTGAACTCTTAGGAGTAGGGAGAACTGTGGTTACCAGAGGCTGGGAAGGGAGAGGTTGGTTAATAAGTACAAAATTACAGAAAAATAGGAGGAATAAGTTCTGGCATTGTACAGTCACTGTAGTGTGAGTGTAGTTAGTGATAATTCATCATATATTCCTAGATAGGTAGAAGAAAGGATTTAGAATGTTCCCAACACAAAAAATGATGTGTTTGAGATGATAGATAATTACTCTAATTTTATCATTACACATTCTATACATGTATTAAAATATCACTCTATACCCCATAAATATGTACAATTATTGTGTCAATTAAAAATAAAAATAAATTGATCCACAGAAGATGGACACTTAAAAAAAATCTAGTCCATTAC
>NW_007822635.1:0-840 GCF_000696425.1 Galeopterus variegatus
TTCTGGGCACACACTGACCCATAATCCTGGTCTCATGCTGATCCTTGATCTTAGCCCCACACTGTGTCACACTGAACTGAGTCCCAAGTCTGGTTTTACCTATGCTGAGCCCTGACCCTGGTCACTGACTGAGATCCAACCTCAGTCATAGGCTAAGAGCCCTCACCTGCCCCAGAACAAATGCTGATCATGTCTCCTGGCTGAGCCCTAGTCTCTGTCACCTGAGCTCTGATTATGGTCACAGATGGAGACCCTAGATGAGTCCTGATCTTGGTTACTCTAAACCTTAATGCTGTCCTCACTCTGAGCCCTCCCCCAATCTCACATCAAGCTTTGACTCTGGTCCCAGGCTGAATGAACCCTGAACCCACGTGCCAATTTCCTTTTACTTCCTAAATATTGTCTATGTAACCAAATCCTCCTGGCCAGAAGTGAAGGAAGCCACAATATATCTAGCCCCACGCTCTCCTGGATTCTCCTTCTCAGGTCTCACAGATTCTGTGCCATATCCACCTCCCCGCTCCTTCCCACCACAGATCACCATGGTTGGGGGGACAGGGTGGTGTAAATGCACTTTAGGCCAGAGATGGGGCTGAGATGGATAGTTTGACAGTTTAGCAGCCTCTGCTTTGGTTGATCCCTGCCTTTTCGATCATACTCATCAGCCATCAGGAATCGAATCTTTATATTTCAGACTGGAAGGAACCAAGGTAGCATTCATTCATTCATTCATTCATTCACTCATTCATTTAGTCAACACGTCTACTAAGCATCTACCGTATGCCAGACACTACTCCCAGTTCTAGGGATTAAAAAAGGAACAAAGCAGATAAAAATCCC
>NW_007822636.1:0-840 GCF_000696425.1 Galeopterus variegatus
TGATCCTTCTTAATAATATTGGTATCATTATTACTAAGTTTTAAAATATTATTTATAAATTTTATTTATAAATTCATGATTTGTACCCAATTACCAAACACTCATTAAATGATCTGAAAGTGCCAAATGTCAAAGAAACAGTAACCCAAAGCAGGATCCATCCTTTATACCACTCTGTAAATCTTGTATTGTGATGGGTGCTAAAGGGTCATTAGGTGCTGGATTAATACATCAATGTCATCTTATCCTGGCTCCCTAATGTAAATTGCAAAATTTGGGAAACTTGCACATATTTTCCCTGGTTTCTACAAATGTGAACAAAAGTAGCCCTTTTAATGTGAATGGTGCTCACAGCCCTTTGGTCTCTGCTGCCTTGTTGCCTCCCCTGTCACTTTTGCCCCACCTGCCACTCAAGCTCAATACAACTGAATGGTAATCTCTCAAATGTTCACTCTTCCTCCCTGGATCCCCGGAATAACTCAAAATGCAGTCTGTAGACCACCATCAACCTTTACAGCTGTTCTCAGCTGCCAGAGAAAAGGTAAAGTGATGTCATGTGTCACACATTTTTTTTTTCTTTTTATCTTTTCTACTGACCGGTAACGGGATCGCAACCCTCGGTGTTGCACTCGCACCACGCTCAGCCAGTGAGCGGGAACCGGTCTCCACATGGGATCCGAACCCTCGGCGGGAGTGCCACCACGCTCCCAAGCGGCACACTCTCCAGTGCGCCACCGGGCCGGCCCACACACATTGTAACTATAAGATTAATTATGAGTTCCAAAGAAGATTTTGACAATGAAAGAGTAACCAGGAATGGAATAAATCTTCTAATCTGTT
>NW_007822637.1:0-840 GCF_000696425.1 Galeopterus variegatus
ATTATTCACAGGGAGAAAATTTGGATCCTCTTTTCAAAAGCAGTTCAGTTTAGACCAGAGAGTTTATCTAGGTTGTTAATACTATGGAAAGACTTTAAATTGTTTCATGAGAATATGATGATGATCAAAGCTATAGGAAATCAGATTCAGGAAGAGACTGCAGAGGACCAGGGTAAGAAAAAACTTTCTGATAGTTACAGCCGTTGAGGATGCAATAGGTTGCCTTGGGAAGTAGTTTCTGTTGCTGGTATTCAAGCTAGAACCACACAGTCATCTGCTTGGATTTTCAACAACATCTTTAGTATCAGATACATCCTCAGACCGGATAATACTCAGGTTCCCTCTAGTACTCGATTCTATGAGTCTGCGCTGTGATGAGGAGAAGCAAGAGAGGCCATCCAAGGCACAACAGAGGCAGGTATACGCAGTTCTGGTCCTGTGACAACATTTTATATCTTTAGGTTATCAAATTCGGTACTCAGTCAGATGTTTATTGAGCAGCTCTATGGCCCACACACTGTCCTAAGTGCTGGGGAGTTAGCAGTGACCAAGAATTTTAGATTGTGACTTCATGGAGCTCATTGGCTAACAACCGGCATTGGACAAGTAACTACAAGTTTGATGAATCTTTTCAAAGGAAAAGTTGGGGAAACCTATAACAAGGACATTTAGCAAAGTTGGGGCCAGGAGGGTTGGGGAAAAGCTCCCAAGGAGAAATGATTTTTAAGCTGAGACCTCGAGGATGAACAGGATCTGCTAAGTGAGGAAGATCCTAATGAAGTGAATAGTTTTAAAAGTTCAATTTATGATTATCAGGCCTCAGGGATTGGATTTTTTTTT
>NW_007822638.1:0-840 GCF_000696425.1 Galeopterus variegatus
CTGCAAATGGCAGAATTTCATTCTTCTTTATGGCTGAGTAGTATTCCATTGTGAGTAGATAACACGTTTTCTTTTGTTGAATGATTATTCTTCATCTATAGAGTTAATCATTTCATTTTTTGTCATTGGTTCTGTTGATGTGGTATATCATGTTTATTGACTTGCAATGTTGAATCATCCTTATTTCCCTGGGATGAATCCCACTTGATCATGGTGTATATATTTTTTTCATGTGTTTCTGCATTCTAATTGCTAATATTTTGTTAAGGATTTTTGCATCTATGTCCATCAAGGATATTGGTCTATGATTTTCTTTATTTTTTTTGTATCTTTGTCTGGTTTTGGTATCAGGGTGATGCCAGTCTCATAGTACGAGTCTGGGAGAATGGGTTTTGTTCCAATTTTTTGGAATAGTTTGAAATGAATTGGTATTAATTCCTCTGTAAAGGCTTGATAGAATTCTGCAGTAAAGTCATCTGGCCCTGAGCTTTTCTTTGTTGGGAGATTGCCGATTACAGCTTCAATATCGTTGCATATTATAGGTCTGTTCAGGTTTTCTATTTCTTCTTGGTTCAGGCTTGGTAGTTTGTATGTGTCCAGAAATTTATGTATTTACTCCAGGTTTTCATACTTTTTGGTGTATAGTTGTTTATAATAGTCTGTAACAATTTTTTGTATTTCTGTGGTATTGGTTGTAATGTGTTCATTTTCAATTCTGAGTTTTGTTATTTAGGTCTCTCTCTTTTTTTTTTTTTTGTTAACCTACCTAATGGTTTGTCTACTTTTTTTATTCTCTCAGAAAACAAACTTTTTGTTTCATTGATCTTTTGCATCATTTTT
>NW_007822639.1:0-840 GCF_000696425.1 Galeopterus variegatus
ATTTCAACATTAGGTTTGAAGAAACCTTTCCTAAGGAAGATATAAAACACAAGACCTAAAAGAAAATAATGACAGGTTTATACACACTAAATAAAGAGTTGGTAGAAAAAAAAATAATTTAAAGGAAAGTTAAAAAAAGTTAAAATATTAAAAACAAAAGAATGTATGAAAATATTTGCAGCATACATAAAAATGGTTATTATTGATAATATAGAGAGAGCTCCTATAAACCAGTAAGAAAATAACAAATAAAACCAAGAAAATCATACTAACAAAAATCAGAACAAAACAAATAGAACAATTTTAAAAACTTCCATTAAATTATACTAATAATATAGAAGAGAATTTGAAATTAAAACATATTGACACAGTTAACAGAATGACAAAAGCATAAATGGTTGATACTATTATTTTGGTGAGAGTGTGGGAAACTGTTCTCTTTCTTATATTGTTTTTGAAAGTATGCTAAGCAAACTTTTGGAAAGTAATTTAGACACATTTATCAAATTTTAAAATGCTCACATACTGTGACTAAGTAATCTTTCTTCTAAAAATTCATCCAACAATTATAATAACACTAGTGTAATGATAGCACAAGTATAAAGATATAGGTACCAAGATTTTTATTAATGTATTACGTTTTATAACTACAAAAAAAAATAGAAAAAAACTTTCACCAGTATGTGAAAACAAACAACCACAAGATTTCAGTGGCATACAACAGTAAGTAATTTTTCTATTCAATGACATCCTATGTTGGTTGTTTTGGGTGAATTACTGCAAACTCTGCTCAAATAACAGGTCTGTTCTACGTGTCTTCTCGTTTCCTACCCTGGGATT
>NW_007822640.1:0-840 GCF_000696425.1 Galeopterus variegatus
AAGAGGTATTTAGGTCACAGAAAACTCTGTGTTAATTATCTCCCTCTTTTACACTGCTCCTATTCATTAGCCAAATATCCATATGACCAAAACCAAAAACATTTTATCAGAAAAATAACTTATTTCATTATTTTTCCATTTTTAAATCTGCACAGTCAGACCTGCAATTAATTTTTACCCCTCTTCTTACTCGGTATACTTGGCTAGTTATAGCAATTCTACAGTATAACAAAGGCATATTGGGGATCCTGTAACACTGTTGGTTAGTTCTTTACTTGAATATAATGAACCTTAAAAGTTTATTAAATCCAGACTCCTGGACTAGGGAAAGTTTTAACTCAGCATGAAATTAGAAGTCATATTTTTTAATTTAGTTTATGTTTAAGATTATACAAGTAACATGTTTTATAAAATTTAAAGGGCAATGACTAAAATGTCCATCAACTGATAAATGGATAAATAAACTATCTAATTATTTGGCAATAAAAAGGAATGAAGTACTGATACATGTTACAATATGATGATCTTGAAATCATTGTAAGTGAAAGAAGCCAGTCACAAAATGCCATATAATGTATAATTTCAATTACATGAAATGCCCAGGATAGGCAAATCCATGGAAACAGAAAGTAGATTAGTGGTTTCCAGGAGCTGAAGAGTGGGGGGAAACAGGGAGTGACTGCTAATGGGTACAGGGTTTCTTTTGGGGAGTGATGAAAATGCTTTAAAATTGTGATAGTTGTATAACTATGAATACACAAAAATACATTGAATTATGTACTTTATACAGGTAAATTGTATGGTATATGAATTATATCTCAATAAAACTGCTAAAAAAAA
>NW_007822641.1:0-840 GCF_000696425.1 Galeopterus variegatus
TTTTCTCTGAAAGTACTTATTGGTCACCTGCCCTTTTGTGTTTAAAGGTTGCTTGTTGGAGCAAACCTTGCTTGCAAGAACCATATACTTTGTCAGCACACCTTGCACTCTTTTTGATGATGTCTGTAAAAAATTTGTTACTTTCTTTTCTTTAATTTACTATATGGTCACTTTAAATGCCATGCTTTGAAATGTCTTGGAGAAAAATAATTGCATTAGTTACAAACACCTAGACACAGCGGAAGCCCAGAATCATATAGGAGTCAGATTTCACACCTCCACACATAGCTGTCCCTGGATGTTTTTTGAGCTATTAATTAAATTTCCAGGGTTTTCTTTGTCATTAAGGGCCCTGGTACTGTCAAAACCCCATTGAGAGTAAGATTTATTTAAGGGAGAAATTAAATTCCAATATAGAGAAAAGAGCCAGGAATTCCTGCCACATCATCCAGTGGTAATGTTATCTCTTGCAACTCTGTGCCCTGAATTGATTTTATAAGAGCCTCTTTATTGTTCCAAACCCAACTAATGACTTCCAGATTTAAAGTTCTCTATGTCAGTTATAATTAATTTCTTCTTCACTGACTCTGCAGCTTTGGATACAAGTGCTGGGCAATCTTCTGGAGCAGAATCTCTTAAGCATCTTGGTGAGGGAAGACACTGCCACTTTCGAGGAAGCTCTTTTCTAGTGTAGGGAAGCAGACTCAGAAATGGAACCTTGAGTATAAGGGGATGTAGCAGGTGAAGAGGTGGGCATGAAGTTGTGTGGAAGCACAACTAAGTGACCTAATTTCTCTTCTCATCAGGACAGGCTCTACAGAGGAGAGCAGGCTCTCTCCC
>NW_007822642.1:0-840 GCF_000696425.1 Galeopterus variegatus
GTATATTTTATTCTTTAATCCATATTGAGTTGATTTTGGCATATGGTGAGAGGTAAGGGCCGAGTCTCATTCTACATATGAATATCCAGTTTTCCCAGCACCATTTACTGCACAAGCAGCCTCTTCTCCAGTGTGTAGACTTGGTGCCTTTGCCAAAGATCAGATTGGTTTAGTTGTATGGGCTGATTTCTGGATTCTCCATTCTGCTCCATTGGTCAAAGTCCATACTACAGAAGTGATCTACAGATTCAGTGCAATCCCCATCAAAATTACAATGACATTTATCTCGGAAATGGAAAAAAAAAACACAATTCTAACATTCATATGGAATAACAAGAGACCAAGAATAGCCAAAGGAATCCTGAGCAAAAAATAATAATTCTGGGGGGAGAACACTACCTAACTTTAAACTATACTGCAAAGCTATAGGAACTAAAACAGCATGGTACTGACATATTATTGTATTTTTTAACCAAAATCATCATATTGGTTCCTGTCCTTCCAAGTTACCTCTAGTAACTATGGTGTAAATTAGCACTAATAAATTAATGGTTTATTTTTTGTTCTCCAAATTCTCTCATCACAAGGAAATGATAAATATTTGCAATCATGAATATTCTAATTATCCTGATATGATCACACACTGTACACATCTAAAAATAGAAATATAAATCTGTACCCCATAAATATGTACAGTCAATATGTGTCAGTAAAAACCAACCACCCAGACAAAAACAGACAAAAAATCAATTAAGGTAAATGGATGAAGAAATATATACCAAGCTAAGACTTGTGAAAAGAAAGCTGAAGCAGCTATGTTAACCTCAGACAAAGCAGACA
>NW_007822643.1:0-840 GCF_000696425.1 Galeopterus variegatus
TTGACCTTTTTGTAGTGAAACATTTTAATTCCTTTCTCATTTCCTTTGTGTAAATTCTATAAAATTTTTATGGTTAGCATGGGGATTACATTTAACATCCTTAATTTATAACAATCTAATTTGAATTTATACCGACTTAACTTCAATATCATACAAAGTCTGTGCTCTTATACATCTCTTTGTCCCCTCTTCCTATTACTGATGTTACCTATTATATCTTAATTCGTTTTGCGTGCAATAATCCAGATTAATAATTATTTTTTGTGATTTGCTTTTAAGTAATGTAGAAATAAAAATAGATTTACAAACCAAACCTAAAATAATACTAGCTTTTATAATTGTTCATATATCTACATTTACCGGGTATCTTTATTTCTTCCTACATGTTTAATTACTGTCTAGTGGCCTTTCACTTAAACCTGAACTTTGGCATTTCTTGCAGGGCAGGTATAGTGTTAACAAGTTCCCTTGGCTTCTGTTTATCAATCCGAAATGTCCTAATATCTTCTTCAATTTTGGAGGACAGTTTTGCCACTTACAGAATTTTTGGTTTACAGTTTCTTTCTTTCAGCCCTTTGAATATATCAACCAACTGACTTCTGCCTTCCTAGATTTTTGGTGAGAAATAGAGGTGATGATATTATTGAGGATCATTTTTATGTGACACGTGGGCTTCTCTCTAATTTCAGGATTCTCTCTTTTTCTCACACTTTCAACAGGTTGGTTATATGTTTCAGTGTGAGTCTCCTTGAGTTTACCCAACTTGAAGATAATTTAGTTTCTTAGGCTTGTAGATTTCTTTCTTTCATCAAATTTGGGAAACTTTTAGCCATGGTTTAA
>NW_007822644.1:0-840 GCF_000696425.1 Galeopterus variegatus
AGACCTCTTTCTCATTCAGTTGATTTTAGGAGTGAACAGGCATTTGTATTTTTTTTTTTTTTTTCTATTTTAAAAGATGACCGGTAAGGGGATCTTAACCCTTGACTTGGTGTTGTCAGCACCACGCTCACCCAGTCAGCTAACTGGTCATCCCTATATGGGATCTGAACCTGTGACCTTGGTGTTATCAGCACCACATTCTCCCGAGTGAGCCATGGGTCGGCCCCAGGCATTTGTATTTTTATAATGTTTTCCAGATATTCTGATGCACTGTAAAGGTTAAATCACAACTGTATTAGTCCGTTTCTGTTGCTTATAACAAAATACATGAAACTGGGTGATTTATAAAGAAAAATGAAATTCATTGCTTACAGTTTCTGAGGCTGGGAAGTCCAAAGTCCAAGGAACACATCTGGTGGTGGTGACAGTGACCCAGTGACAGTGACCCATCCCACAATGCAAGATGGCATAAGCAGAGAGAGAGAAACAGACTCTCTCTTCTTTTAAAGCCCTCAGAATCACGACCCTAACCACCATTTTTAATCCATTCACTACTGCATGGTCCTACAATCCAATCACTTCTTCAAGGCCCCACCTTTCAATTACCATAATAGGATTTCCCATCCTCCTAACAGTCACACTGGGGTCTAAGTTTCCAATACATAAAACTTGGCAGACACAATTCAAGCTTCACTGAGTTTTGGGGAGACATAATTCAATCCACTACAACAACCAATCTGAGCCTCCAGTTTTCTGTAAAACGGAGATAATAATGCTTTCCATACTGCCTTGATGATCTTGTGAAAAATCAAATAATATCGTCTATGCAAAAATGCATTT
>NW_007822645.1:0-840 GCF_000696425.1 Galeopterus variegatus
TTAGCTTTTTAACCCACTCATAGCTTACAACCTTTCAGAGATTTCTTATTGCATTATAAAGGTTATTCAGATACATCAGAAGTCACTTCCTGCCTTTTAAACTAATTTTCTATCACACTTCCTTTACACATAAAGTTCTGATCATGATTAGCTTTCTTTGGTTCTTCAAATGCCAACCATGCCGTTCACATTTTGGATGTTTTTACATGCTTTTCCTTTAATCAGAGATACTCTTCTGCCCTCTCTTAACCAGGAAAATTATTTCTTTTCCTTCTTATCAAACCTTAAATGTCATTCCTTCTGAAAAGTGTCTCATAGTAAGTGTCCCATTTATTAGATTCACCGTCCACCTCCAAACACTATGTATGATGCCCAGTCTGTCCTTTGATTCAATATGTACCCAATGATAAGAAAGAAATATTTTGATTTTGGCTGGATATGTTATTTCAGTAGATTTATTGTTTTCACGTAGATTACAAAGCAGTGTAGAGTGGTGATTAAAAGCATGAAATCAGGGGTGAGATTGCTTGGGTTTGAACAATGGCTTTGCCAGTGCCTAGCCATATGCTTTCAGACATGTTATTTAACTAGTACATAGGGTTTTTTCTTCTATAAAATAGGAAAAGTAATAGTGCATAAGTAGTAGGGTTTGTAAGAAAATTAGCTAGTACACATGAGGTACATATGCTTACACAATGCAAGAGCTTTGTAAATGTTGATTTAAAAAATATAATTATTTTTAATTTATTTTTTATTTTTTAATTTTTATTGAATCAAAGTTGATTATACATATTTTGGGGGTTCAGTGTTGAGATATGTTGATCAAATCAATATTACTAG
>NW_007822646.1:0-840 GCF_000696425.1 Galeopterus variegatus
CACCAAGCGTATCTACTCTTCAGTTACCAAACTTTAAAAGTTTTCAAATTAAAAACCTTAATGTTAAAAAAAAAAAGACTAAAAGGCTTTTCTGGAGGCTAATTGAAATTTTGAATCTAAATTAAACAAGCATTTTAATATACAAAAATAAAATCTCCTATTTTGGTTAATTGTTTTTAATTTACTTTAACTCAATTAATTTTTTAATTATTGATACAATTTTTTTGATAGGCAGAGCCTGTCCAGATTATCCGTTTTCTCCTTGTATGAGTTTTGGTAGGTTGCATCTCTCAAATAATTGATTAATTTAATCTAAATTGACAAATATGTAGACATAGAGTTCTATACAATATTCCTTTTTAAAAATCTTTTTAAAGTTCATAAGATTAATAAGAATTACTCTTTTTTCATTTCTGATATTGGTAATTTGCTTGTGACTTTCTCTTTTTTTTTTGTAGTTAGTCTTGCTAGATATTTATAAAATTTATTGATCTTAAGAATCAACATTTTGCATTGTTGATTTTCTATATCAAATCCTTGTTCTTTATTTCATTGATTTTTCTATTTTTATTATTTTTTTCTTCTGCTCATTCAAGGCTTAAATTGCTCTTCTTTGTTGTTCTAAGGTGGAAACTTAGAATACTTAGTTCAGATTTTTTTAATACATACATTTAATTTCATAAATAACCTTCTAAAATTGTTTTTAAAAAGTTACACAAATTTTGATAAGTTGTATTTTCATTTAGTTTAGATTTTTAAAAATTTATCTTTTGACTTTTTCTTTGACCCATGTGTTATTTTGTAGTGTTTTGTTTAGTTTCCACATATTTCGGACTTTTC
>NW_007822647.1:0-840 GCF_000696425.1 Galeopterus variegatus
AAACTCCCACTTCCCTCAAGCTCAGGCTCTTTCTGCTCCTGAGAAGGATGTGGGAAGTAGCTCATCTTGGAGAAAAGCAAAGTGTTCATCTCACTGTGGGGAGTAAAAGCGCTCAGGCGTTTAATTCTGTTTAAATGGAGCATTCCCCATTTAAACAGGAGTACACAGGGGAGTCCTGTCAGCTCCTAGGATTAACAGAAGGATTCCCGGATTCTCACCTGAAACTCAGTCGTCTGGCCTGAGCGCCAGCATCACAAGTGAAAGAACAGGGCAATTAAAAGGGAGAAGGAAGGGAAGGGAGCTGAGGGTCTCAGTGCATGGAGAAGGGGGCCTTCCCCTCACACAGTCGGACAAAGACCAAAGGGCCTTGGAACAAGCCCAGCGCTGCCAGGACCTTGCCTTGCCTGCTCTGAAGCCCCTTTCCCTTTCTTCCCATTGCACAAGGACAGAGGTGGCCTCAGCCCCTCCTCTGCAGGGAGAGAAGTTCAAGCTTCCTGCTGCTCACCTCCCCAGGCGCACCCTCTTGGCCACATGCCCAAAGCCTAGGACCAAGAGTTCCTCGTCTGAGAAATGGGGATGGCAGTGACACCCCTACCTCACCATGCTCCTGCAGGCGCCACAGGAGGTGACGTACATGCAGTGCAAGACACACAATATGTGCTCAGTAAACGAAGGTTGTTTTCATTATTACTAGACTGAAATCTTACTTCTTGTAAAATTTACTATGACCACAACTCTGGACTTGGAGACCCACTTGCCTGGGCAAGCCCCCGAGGTCAATCTCGGCACAGATGTAGGGGCCTGGACGCAGGATCACCCACAGCCCGACCTCTGCAGCCA
>NW_007822648.1:0-840 GCF_000696425.1 Galeopterus variegatus
GCAAATTAAAGAGTAATGAGATACCACTGCACATGCAGTAGAATGGCCCAGATCCAGAGCATTGACACGGCCACACGCTGACCAGGACATGGAGCACCAGGAACTCTCTTTCATCACTGGTGGGGACGTAGAGTGGGACGGCCACCTTGGGAGACAGGTGGGTGGTTTCTTATAAAACTTAACATACTCTTACCACATGATCCAGAAACTTTACTCCTTAGTGTTTACCCAGTGGAGTTGAAAACTTACGTACACACAAAAAGCCTGCACGTGGATGTTCGTAGCAGCTTTGTTTGTAATTGCCAAAAGTTGGAAGCAACCTAGATGTTCTCAGTAGGTGAATAGACCAGCTGCAGTACATCCAGACAGTAGAATATTATTCATTGATTAAAAAAAAAAGAGCTATGAAAAGACAGGGAGGAAACTTAAGTGCATATTACTAAGTGAAAACAGCCAATCTGGAAAGGCTGCGTCCCACACGATTCCAACGACATGTCATTCTGGAAAAAGCAAAGCTGTGAGGACAGTAAACAGTTGCACAGCTGCCAGGAGCTGCCAGGAGCTGCCAGGAGCTGCCAGGAGCTGCCAGGGCAGGGGCGGGTAGGCAGAGCACGGAGGACTTTTAGGGCAGTGAAGCCACTCTGAATGATGCTAAAGTGGCAGACATATGTCATTATACATTCATACAAACCCACAGAAAGGCCACCAGCAAGGACGAGCCCTAATGGAAACATGTGCACTTTGGGTGATGACGAGGCATCGGCGCAGGTTCATCAGCTGTAACAACTGCGCTGCTCTGACGAGTGCAGTTGGTGACGGGGGCTGTGCAGGCGTGGGGCC
>NW_007822649.1:0-840 GCF_000696425.1 Galeopterus variegatus
CTCTTAGAATTGATAAACAACTTCAGTAAAATTGCAGGATACAAAATCAATATACAAAAATCAGTAGCTTTTTTATACTTCAATAATGAACTCACAGGAAAAAAAAATCATGAAAGCTAGTTACAGCAGTCACCAAAAAATAAAATACCTAACAATGAATTTAACCAAGAAGGTGAAAGATTTTTACAATGAGAACTACAAATCATTGTTGAAACAAATGAAAGAGAACACACAAAGATAGACATTTCATGCTCTTAGATTGGAAGAATTAACATCATGAAAATGTCCACACTACCCAAAGATCTCCAGTTTCAGTGCAATCCCCATCAAAATACCAATGATATTCCTCACAGAAATAGAAGAATCAATCCTAACATTCATATGAAACAACAAAAGACTCCAAATAGCCAAAGCAATCCTGAGCAAAATAAAAATAAAAATAAAAATAAAGCCATAGGCATAACACTATCCGACTTGAAATCATACTATGAAGCTATAGTAACCAAAAGAGCATGATACTGGCATAAAAACAGGCACTCAGACCAATGGAATAGAATAGAGAACCCAGAAATCAATCCACATACCTACAGCCAACTCATCTTTGACAAAGGCAGCAAGAACACGCATTGGGGAACAGACTGTCTCTTCCATAAATGGTGGTGGGAAAAATGGACGTCCATATGTAGAAGAATGAAACTAGACCTATACCTCTCACCCTATACCAAAACCAACTCAAAACAGATTAAGGACTTAAATATAAGACATGAGATGATAAAATTGCTGAAAGAAAACATAGGGGAAGCACTTCAAGGACTAGGACTGGGCAAAGACATTATGAAT
>NW_007822650.1:0-840 GCF_000696425.1 Galeopterus variegatus
TCATTTCAAGGGTTCATGCTATCAACATGAATTATGACTGATCACTTGGCTGAAGTAGAATATATAGGGTATCTCAATTATCAAGTTACTGTTTCTTTCCCCATTTTCATATTGGACTCTTAAGAAGTAAGACACTTTCAGCAGCCCAAATTTAAGGGTTGGAGAGTTGTGTTCCACCTCCTTGGAAGTAGTTTACATAAATAAATTATTTAGAAATCTTTTGTTCAGGAGATTTTCCTATTCTCCCCCATGTATCAATATATTCAGCCATTTATTTATCTTTATCAGTATGGACTTGTAGATAGTTACTTTATATTTTTGTTTATAGTCAAATACCTTTTGGGGTTTTTTGTTACTCAATTTGTGTCAAATACCTTTTGGGGTTTTTTGTTACTCAATTTGTTCCAGTTTTAGTTACTAGGAGCACTTTCAGGTGGCTACCCAGTCTCTTTAAAATGACCCCATCCTTTTGTTTTGGTTTTTGAGGACTTCTTCGCTTTGTGGCACCATAAACTACTCTAGACTCATTTTGTTTTACTTTTTTCCCAGCCATTTCTCCAAGAAATCCTCATTCTTTTTGTAGGGTAATTGTATTAGAAACCAAGATCTGGGTTTCAGGTGCACTCATTGCTATTGGGGTGTCACTGCTTCCAGGCCCTCTAGGTATACAGATCTAGGAACTACATGTATATGTACTATCCTTGTATACAAAATTTTCTTTAATTATCTGTGTATCTATTTATGTGTGTGTGGGGGGGTGGGGTGTGTGTGTGTGTGTGATCATTTAGACTACAATGCTATGCACTGTTACTTTTGTCTTTAGTCTTACAATTTCCCATC
>NW_007822651.1:0-840 GCF_000696425.1 Galeopterus variegatus
AATAATCATATACAGTGTATATTGACAAAATAAAAATTTAACGAAAAAAAAAAAAAAGATAGCTGTGAGGAACGATGTTCTGAATGCCAAAAATGCCTTATCTTTCCTTTTCCTTGTACACTGTCCGGTGCTTAACAGAATAAATTAAAACAAGCAGTAGTGTTGAGTTACAAATCGTGTTTCTTTGAGCTGTGCCAGAAAAGGCAGTCACCATGGGACCCCCAGCAAAGGCCAGCACTGGCCAGCCAGAGATGCCCGAGAGCTGCCGGGCCCACATGCCTCGAGTCAGCCATTCTGGAAGAGGCAGGTGCCACGGGACCACCAGCCCAGACCAATCCCTGCTGCCCAGAGAGCCTGAGAGCTGTCAGGTCCACATGCCTCAAGTCAGCTGCGCCAGAAGAAGCAGGTGATGTGGGAACCCCCAGCCCAGTCTAGACCCTGCCATGCAGAGAGCCCTGAGAGCCACCAGACCCACACACCCTGAGTCAGCCTCAACAGAACAGGCAGGCACCACAGGACCCCCAGGCCAGGCTAGTTCCTGCTGCCCAGAATTGGCAGTCCCTTCAGAATCCTGGCCAGACATCAGGGTGGAACAAGTGGTCTGTGATACCCCCTGCCACCATGACTAAACACCAAAGGAAAGATACCAGAAATATGAAAAATCAAGAAACTGCATCACCACCAAAGGAAAATAATAACTCTCAAGCTCTAGATCCTATAGAACAGGAAGTTCTTGAAATGACTGACAAGGAATTTAGAGCAACAATTCTAAGGAAACTCAATGAGATTCAAGAAAACTCAGTTAGATAACACAATGAAATGAGAAAAAATATACAGGAT
>NW_007822652.1:0-840 GCF_000696425.1 Galeopterus variegatus
CTGCTGTCCCTGCTAGGTAAAAGCAGGCTATTTCTGTTTTTTTTTTTTTTTTAACTTATCAAAATGTGGGGGGAAACAGTACCACATAGCAGTGTGCTTCAGCAAAAAGGCTGTATCAGGAACAGCAGCACAATTGGAGTTACCATCAGATTAACCTTTTCTTCTTCAAGACATACATAACCCAGAGATTAAATGGGAATATGCAAGGAATTATCACTCCTAAAATTTTCAAGTCTGGAATTCCCCTGGAGATGCAGTATTACTTTTGATTTACTATTTTGGTAGGGAAGTGTAGCGTTAGATTGTAGCTTTGTGTTTAGCTCCAGGGATACCCTCCTTTAGTAAAGATAGGAATGGAATGCACTAGCTAGTAACATATAATGTGTTGTTTAAAGCATGATGCTCCCCTAAATGCACTTTGTACTAGCTTGTCTACATTGTTTATTTTTAAAAAATACAGATTGGTACCTGTTTTACCTGGTTACATATCTGAGTTTGGCTTTGTGACCAGTGGAGTATAAAAGATCCCTTGGTAAACTTTTGTTCTGAGGGTAAAGTGTATCCTGTGTAACTGTGGGAGGACCGAAGAAGTTGTACCTGGGTGTTCAGGACCAATCTTAAGTTGCTGTTATGTTTCCTTTTTCCTGATTCTGTGTATCCTTTGACCATAGGAAATCTTTCTGAGTAAACTTTACTAGAGTCTAATGAATGCTTTCACTTAATTGAGACTCAGAGCTTCCTTGAACAAGTCGTGCCGTAATAACCTTTATGACATCAGTCAGATGGCCACTAAGAAATTTGCCAGTTTTCTGTGTATATTTATATATTCTGAGGAATAAC
>NW_007822653.1:0-840 GCF_000696425.1 Galeopterus variegatus
CCCAAGTACATTTGTTGAATAGGCCATCTTTTCCCCAGTGTGCAGACTTGATGCCTTTGTCGAAGATCAGATGGCTTTAGGTGTATGGGTTGACTTCTGGGTTCTCTATTCTATTCCATTGATCTCTATGTCTGTTTTTATGCAAGTATCACGTTGTTTTGATTATTATAGCTTTGCATTATAGCTTAAAGTTAGGTAGTGTTATGCCTCCAGCTTTATTATTATTTTGCTCAGGATTGCTTTGCCAATGTGTGGTCTTTTGCTATTCCATATAAATGTGTGAATAGTTTTTTCAATTTCTGAGAAAAATGTCATTGGAATTTTGATGAGGATTACATTGAATCTTTAGATCCCTTTGGGCAATATGGACATTTTCACAATGTTAATTCTCCCGATCCAAGAGCATGTGATATCTTTCCAGCTTTTTGTGTCCTCTTTAATTTCTCTCAACAGTTGTTTGTAGTTCTCTTCATAAAGACTTTTCACATCCTTGGTTAACTTTATTCCTTTGTATTTTATTTTTTGGTAACTATTGTAAATGGGCAAGCTTTTTTGATTTCTCTTTCTTCATGTTCAATGTTGGAATATAGAAATGCTACTGATTTTTGTGTGTTGATTTTGTATCCTACAACTTTGCTGAAATCATTTATCAACTCTAGGAGGATTTTTTTGTAGAGGCTCTAGGATGTTCAATATATAGGATCATATAATCCACAAACAGGGACAGTTTGACTTCATCTTTTTCAATCTGGATACCCTTTATTTCCTTCTCTTCTCTATTTGCTCTGGCTAGTACTTCCAACAACTTGGTTGAAGGAGTAGTGAGAGGGGGCATCCTTG
>NW_007822654.1:0-839 GCF_000696425.1 Galeopterus variegatus
CCGGCAGCCTCCCCCGAGCCGAGCCGGGACCGCGCAGGACCCTTCCCGGCGCTTCTCGCTTTCAGCCAGTGCGAGCTGAAGTTTCTGGCAGTTAAAGTCACAGAAGCTCTTCGTGGAAGGAAGGGCCACTGCGGCCACCTGCACTGGCTGAAAGTCGTGTGCTCCGGGCGGCCTCGCCCACTGGAGGGGCCACTGTCACTACTTAGGTAACAGTTGATGAAACCCAGGCTCGGGGAGGTTAAGTCCAGACCTCTCCACATGGACAGCAGGAGCCTGAATCCCACCTCTGATGTTAAGGCCAGTCCCTTCGCCCACGTCTGCACGGTCGGAATGTGTCCCAGACGACACACTCAGCCCAGCCAGGGTGGGCCTCAGGCTGACCCCTGGGTCCTGCCACAGCCAGGCTCCGAGTTGCGGGTGGAGAAGGCCCCCAAAGCCCCCAGGAGGCCCCCAGAGGTCCAGTGAGATGGGCGGAAAGGGTAGTAGCACCCACAGGGAGGGGGTGGAAGGAGGGTCGGAGACTGTGCCCCCCACCCACACCACCCCTGGGCAGTGCCCGCCCTGGTGGCCTCAGCCCCAACCTTGACTGTTTTGGGGACCAATAAGGCATCATCGCAGACTCAACGTGGTCACCCTCAGCGGGCCGTAGCCAGGGACGGATGCCTGACTGTAGGAGCTGGGCGGACCTTGCCAACGAGCACCCAGGGCCGGGAGACAACAGCTCCCGAGTAATTATGCCCAGGGTGTGGCTCCAGGGGCCGCACGCATCACTCACTTGACAAAGGTCAGAACGGAGGCTGGGGGCCCAGTGGAGCCACAGCGGCTCAGGGGCCACCCCC
>NW_007822655.1:0-839 GCF_000696425.1 Galeopterus variegatus
GCCACACATACTCATTCCTCAGTGTATCTGGTGAGTAGGTAAAAATCATTTTCCTAAAAATTTTACTGATAAGATTTCCCCCAATGATAGCATTGGAGAAAAAAGTATCTTTAAAGTTGATATGCTCAATAAATGCTATATAGAAAATTACCCAAAGAACATGACCCTTTAAAATTCTATGAGATGTTCAACAGAGTTTCTTTTTCATAGACAACACAGCTGCACGGACACTCATTCTGCCTAGCAGATTCTAAGACCATGTGCTCATCTGAGAGTTCTGTCACCTGTTACTGTCTTGTCTTTGGGGCCTCTGTAACATTATTTATTATTACCTTAGGAGATGCTGCATGTGAGTATAAGATTTCATCCTGGTGTGAGCCACAAAGTTGGATGAAACTCAACTTAGGAAGCTTGCTGGCTGTGAAGCAAGACGCTGCCCTAAGACCTAAGACCTGCATTCCTCCATCTTTTTTTCCTATAAAAGGCATAATCTTTTGTGGGCAAGTAAAACCACAATATGGAAATTGCAACATTGTCCCAACCCTGGCAAAGTTCATTATTGAATGATAATGTGTTTGTTTCTTGAAATGTTTCTCAATTAGAAAATACAAAAGGCAGTGTTGGTGTTGTGCCATGGAAGAGGGAGGTGATCCCAAGGCAAATCTTATTATACTGGAAAAATGTTCAGATGGAGCAGCTGTTCAGGAATGTGGGCAGACAGATGAAATCTCCCAATTTTAAATCATACATTTTGAAAATGGGTTTAATGGCAGCAAAATCTCACCTTTTAATTCATAATACAAGGTGGATTGGTTCTATTGATTCCAAGGTATTTTTTT
>NW_007822656.1:0-839 GCF_000696425.1 Galeopterus variegatus
CTGAGACCACTAGAGGTGGGAAAGGGGTAGGGGGAGGGACCTTATTAAAAAATTGGTAAAGTGCCACAAAAAATTATCACATTGTGTAATGTTGAATATACAAATTATCCTGATTTGAGCATCACATATTGCACACAGGTACTGACATCCAATGCTGTACCCTACAGATATGTACAATCAATATGTTTCAATAAAAAAAACCTTCTTACTCCAAGACAGATTACCCTGAACCCTACGTAAATGTGATCCTGGCTCACCCATTGTAAGAAAAACTCTTCCTTTACTCTCCATCTACCACTAGCTCCCTCTTTCACCTGCACAGTCACGTCTCTCCATAGAATAGAGGAAGTTCTTTGAATTTAAGGTCACATCTCTTTTCATTTCCCAACCCCTTTTATTCTGTTTCTGAATAACT
Source organism: Galeopterus variegatus (assembly GCF_000696425.1). Taxonomy (NCBI): domain Eukaryota; kingdom Metazoa; phylum Chordata; class Mammalia; order Dermoptera; family Cynocephalidae; genus Galeopterus; species Galeopterus variegatus. The sequence continues at coordinate 416 of NW_007822656.1, forward strand.
GAACCAAAACCATCATCGCTATCACCAGTGACTTCTAGTGGATATCTCTGGCTGTATTTTTGAAGATTTTAGAACTACTGATTATTTTATTTCTTAAAAAGAGGAAAAAAAATACTATCCAATTTGGCTTTTATAGCACAATTCTTTCTGGATTTTCCCATCTTTCTGGTCACTTGGTCTCTTTCACAAGTTCACTTCCTCTTTCTACAAACTCCATGGCCTCTCCAGGGTCATGTTATTCAGACCAGTGGTTTCATCTCTCTTATATAAATTGGAAACTCCCAAACCCCTATCTCTAGGCTATAACTTCCTCTTACAAATCAGATCCTCATGTGACTGAAAAGCAAGAGCACAGAGCAGTTAAAAGTGGGAACTGCAATCAGACTTTCCAAACTCAAATGTTAGCTCTGCCACATACTTCCTT
>NW_007822657.1:0-839 GCF_000696425.1 Galeopterus variegatus
TGTGTTACAAATCTTTGTCTTACACCAGAGACTTTATAGCCTGAGGAAAATTTCCAGTCCTCCGCAAGGTTAATATTTGAAACTGCAAGGCTTTGGAAAACCAGGCCCTGTGAAGTACATTTCCTTTAAGAATCCTCTACAGCCATATGTGGCTACTGAGCACTTTGTGGCTAGTGCAACTGAGAACATGAATGTTTAATTTTATTTAATTTTAATTCATTTACTCTTGATTTTGAACAGCCACACATGGCTAATGACTACCATATTGGCAAGTGCAGGTTTAAGGCTATCTGACTCTAATGTACAAACTCTCTGTGCCATTACACTATTTTCTTCATAGGGTTCCTCCCATGGCAGTCTGCAAGACAAGGATTTGGGTATAAAGAGATTATTTAATAAGCGATCCTAGGCAGCAGGTGAGAGAATGAGGAAGTGAGACAGGGAAGTTGGGAAACAAGTAAAGCCTGCATTGATAGGCTATCTGCAACTGGAGTTCATTTTTTCAGGGATTACTAGACATAGTTACAGAAAACACTTCATAATTGTTCCATTGTGGAACAAGGAAGAGACCAAGTTTATCCGCCAACTCCCATGCCTCATTGGTTGAGAGACGCTCTTAGGGACACTCACACACCATCCTGAACCCCCATACTTCCAGTCTGTCTCCCTATGGGACAGTCATGCCCCCATGCCTAGATAAAGCCTTACGGCAGAGAGACACAGGTGCCTGAAGCTGGGACTATCCTCTCAAACTGCAAGTAACTTCCAGGATGGATCAAAGGATGTGGTCAGGGTAAACTATATGGCCTCTTGCTTTAAACTGATGAGATTAGCTTATT
>NW_007822658.1:0-839 GCF_000696425.1 Galeopterus variegatus
GAATTGGGAACAAAATCTTAATACTGCTGTTCCTGTTTTCTTCTCCATTGTGTGAGAGTACTTTAAAAAGTTCATGAAAGGGCCGGCCCGGTGGCGCACTGCTACAGTGCGCCGCTTGGGAGTGCGGCGGCGCTCCCGCCGAGGGTTCGGATCCCACATACAGAGCAGTTCCCGCTCACTGGCTGAGCGAGGTATGGGCGCGACACTGAGGATTGCGATCCGTTGCCAGACACAAAAAAAGACAAAAAGGAAAAAAAAAAGTTCATGAAAAAAATAGAATTAAAGATAATATGAATCTTTCCATGAACTTTTTGAAGTGCCCTCGTATTTTCCCTTTAAAATGATGAACTTCTTTAGTTCTATGTCATGTCACTTTTTAGTAGAAGCCCTCTAACTGCAACTGATTAATGAAACAGCTGTCTGGAATTTGATGAATTCATGCAGAAGTAAAAAGAACATTATTGTTGCTTTTATTTTCATTCAGGAATCGTGTATTAATGTGTGGGTATCAACAGTTCAGTATTATTTACTGTGTCTTATAGCTATTCAGTATCATTTATTGTGCCTTATAGCTGTGAGCTTGCATCCAGGTTTTCCATAAGATTTTCTATGTAGTTGATGAAGCCAAATTTGTTCTGGAAAACATTTTCCAACAGTAGTTAGCAGCCTAGAGAAGGATAGCTTTATATGTCTCCAGCATTTTATCTTTCAACTGCCATTTCTGGAAGGCATTCACAAGTTAAAAATCACAATTCATTGGTTAGAGATAGGGATACCGTATGGCTGAGTTAAACTCTTGTGTAATGTATGGTATAAATGGATCCAAAATGCAAATTTCT
>NW_007822659.1:0-839 GCF_000696425.1 Galeopterus variegatus
GATCCCGTTGCCAGTCCCGGTCCGGTAAGGGCGCGACACTGAGGGTTGCGATCCGTTGCCGATCACAAAAAAAGACAAAAAGGAAAAAAAAAAACATTGTGATAAATATGTTCAAGAATAGGTGACAAGATGGAAATTTTCACTGGAGAGCTAAAAATTGTTTTAAAGAAACAAAAAAAATTCTAAAACTGAAACGTATGGCTGAAGTGAAATTTGAATAGATAGGTTTCACAGCTGATTGGACACAGCAGAAGAGAAGATTAATGAACTGGAAGTTAGCTCAGTAGAAAATATTCAGACTACAGCATAAAAAGAAAAAAGATGCAGAAAGAAAGAAAGCATGAAAGATGCAACATGACATAGTGAAAAGATCTAAGTGTACTTGGAGTAGCAGAAAGGGAAGAGAGAAAGAGTGGGACGATGACTATTTGAAGGGAAAGAGCCAAGAATTTTCAAAAGCTGACAAGACATCAAGTGAAATTCGAGAAGTAGTACAAACATTAAGTAGCAAAATACAGATAAAACCACTCCAAGGCACATCCGCAGTAAAACTACTGAAAACCAAAGACAGAGAAAATTTTTACAGCAGGCAGATAAATAAATGTATATTACCTTCAAAGGAGCCAAGAGGAAGACCTTGGGGAATATTATTCCCATGATTCCTTTCTAAAGGATGTGCTAGACAACAATCCACAGCCAAACAAGAGAAGAGAGGAAATCCTTCCCCCCGAGGACTGCTGCGGAGCAGTAAAACTGAGACAGGGACGGCCCGGTGGCACACTGCTACAGTGCGCCGCTTGTGAGCGCGGCGGCGCTCCCGCCGAGGGTTCGGATCCCAC
>NW_007822660.1:0-839 GCF_000696425.1 Galeopterus variegatus
TCTAAGTAAACTCTACAGACCAAGCTAATCGATCTAAGTAAACTCATCAGAGCAACCAAGTTGATCTAAGTAAACTCATCAGACCAAGCTCATCAATCTAAGTAAACTCATCAGAGCAAGCACATCGATCTAAGTAAAGTCATCAGACCGAGCTCATCGATCTAAGTAAACTCATCGTACTGAGCTCATAGACGTCAGTAAACTCATCAAACCAAGCTCATCTATCTAAGTGAACTCATCAGACCAAGCTCATTGATCTAAGTTAACTCATCACAGAAAGCTAATCGATCTAAGTAAACCCATCACACCAACCCTTCGATCTAAGTAAACTCATCCCACCAAGCTCATTCATCTTAGTAAACTCATCACACCAAGCACATTGATCTAAGTAAAGTCATCAGACCAAGCACATCGATCTAATTAAACTCATCATACCAAGCTCATCGATCTAAGTAAACACATCGGACACAGGTAAACGATCTAAGTATACTCATCAGACCAAGCACTTCGATCAAAGTAAACTCTTCAGACCAAGCTAATCGATCTAAATAAACTCATCAGAGCAACCTAGTCAATCTAAGTAAACTCAGCAGACCAAGCTCATCGATCTAAGTAAACTCATCAGACCAAGCTCATCAATCTAAGTAAACACATCGGACACAGGTAAACGATCTAAGTATACTCATCAGACCAAGCTCTTCGATCAAAGTAAACTCTTCAGACCAAGCTAATCGATCTAAATAAACTCATCAGAGCAACCTAGTCAATCTAAGTAAACTCAGCAGACCAAGCTCATCGATCTAAGTAAACTCATCAGACCAAGCTCATCAATCTAAGTA
>NW_007822661.1:0-839 GCF_000696425.1 Galeopterus variegatus
AGGATGACTGAGGTAATGGGTCTCTCATTACTCAACAGATCTACCTTGGCTAGTTCACATCATACAATAAGAGATTCCACCAGCAAGAAAGAAAATGCCCCAATGTACAATTACTTTACATTTCTCTGCTGGCCTTATGTTAGCTGGTATCCTACAGAACAAGGCAAGTTATATGGCCCAACCCAGAGTCAAAATGGAAGGAAATTACCGAAGGATGTGAATAGACGGAGTTGTTATATAGAGCATAGGTTTAAATGTTTCTATAGGATAGATTTCTAGAAGAAAAGTCAAAATTTGTGCATGTTTTATAATTTTTGACATTGCCTATAAGATCATCAATCTAAAACTCTTTGCTTCAATTAAATGCTGACCAAATAGTTCTATTTCCTACTGCTTTTCTGCACATATTTTCCTAGATTGAGATAATACAGAGTAGGAATCTCAAAATTTTCATTTATACTTCATATTCAGGTTATAGATAACATATGCAAATTAAAAATGTTATTATTTGGGCCGAGCCCGTGGCGCACTCAGGAGAGTGCGGCAAAGCCCGTGGTGCACTCAGGAGAGTGCGGCACGGGGAACGCAGCAGCATTCCCACCATGGGTTTGGATCCTATATAGGGATGGCCGCTGCTGCGCTCACTGGCTGAGCATGGTGCAGCTGGTCACAAAAAGGACAAAAAAAAAATTTTTTTTAAAATGTTATTATTTAAGTCTTGCTGAATCTGACCAACTCAGACTTACTTTCTAGATAAGAAAATTTAAGGCCTTCTTGAGTGGCTGTTATCCCTCTACGATACTGCTGTGATTTCTCTTTATCTAAATGCTGTGGATTGA
>NW_007822662.1:0-839 GCF_000696425.1 Galeopterus variegatus
GGTCTGATGTGTTTACTATGATCTATGAGCTCGGTCTGATGAGTTTACTTAGATCGATGAGCTCGGTGCGATGAGTTTACTTAGGTCGATGTGCTTGGTCTGATGAATTTAGTTTGATCAATGAGCTCGGTCTGATGAGTTTACTTAGATCAATGGGCTCGGTGTGATTAGTTTACTTAGATCGGTGAGCTTGGTGTGATGAGTTTACTTAGATTGATATGCTTTGTCTGATGAGTTTACTGAGATCGATGAGCTTTGTCAGAAGAGTTTACTTAGATCGATGATCTCGGTCCGATGAGTTTACTTAGGTCAATGAGCTCGGTCTGATGAGTTAATTTTGGTCGAAGAGCTCGGTCTGATGAGTTTACTTAGATCGAATAGCTTTCTCTGATGAGTTTACTTAGATAGATGAGCTTGGTGTGATGAGTTTGCTTAGATCGAAGGTCTTGGTCTGATGAGTTTACTTAGGTCGAATAGCTTTCTCTGAAGAGTTTACTTAGATCGATGAGCTTGGTCTGATGAGTTTACTTAGATCGATGAGCTCGGCCTGATGAGTTTATTTAGATTGATGAGTTCAGTCTGATGAGTTTACTTAGATCGATGAGCTTGGTGTGATTACTTTACTTAGATCGAAGAGCTTGGTCTGATGAGTTTACTTAAATCGAATAGCTTTCTCTGATGAGTTTACTTAGATAGATGAGCTTGGTGTGATGAGTTTGCTTAGATCGAAGGTCTTGGTCTGATGAGTTTACTTCGATGTGCTTTATCTGATGAGTTAACTTAGATCGAACATCTTGGTCTGATGAGTTACCTTACACCAATGAGCTTGGTCTGATGAG
>NW_007822663.1:0-839 GCF_000696425.1 Galeopterus variegatus
GATCCTGGTGTTGAAGGGCATTCATCCAGGTGAGTGACACAAGGGTGGTAAGTCAGACAGGTCTCTGAGCTCCAGGGAGAAGGAGGGCATGCATCCGACCATTAATGCAGGTGGTTCCCCTATGTCAGGTAAGACTCTGAGCTCCTGGGGAAGGAGAGCATGGATCCAGGTGACCAGTACAAGCAACTGGTTCAGTTCCTGCTTAATACCTGCTGAAGCAGGGGGTCGATGGTCATTGAGTTAGCCAGGGCTCCAAACTCCCAGGAGGAAGGAAGATGTGTACCCAGGCATCCAGTGCACTCCCCCCATGCTCTTCACTGTGATGTGCAAGGCTGCTGGGTTGTTGGGACTCTGAGTCCCCATAGTTCCTGTCCCAAAATGGTGACATCCGGTGGTGGACTATGGCTGAGGGGGTTGAGGGTGACTTCATGTGACTATATGTGGAAAAATACAGCTATGTGGACTCAGCTATTCTATATGCTGGCCTCACTGTCCCTGAGAGCCCTGTAGTTACCTTCCAGCCTGATTTTCAGGCACCTGTGGTGGGAGTCTAGCCACCAGCACCCCACCTACTTTGTCCCAGCAGTTCATAGTTTCCACTTGTATAAAGAATCAATTATTAATCTTATTATTCCAAAATATAAAATGATTTATGAGCTTAGAAAATTTTACACTTTACCTATTTTAAATAATATGGCTTTGTGCCTTTATCTGAGTTGATGAAGTCATAGAGAATGCAAAATCAGGAATTTAAGGTACATATTGCTTCCCTGGTTCTATGCACAAATCTGAAACTAAGCAAGTTAAGGTTTTATGTAAATATAAGGTGAAACATTGGA
>NW_007822664.1:0-839 GCF_000696425.1 Galeopterus variegatus
TAAAAGAAAACAAGAGGAAACACTTCAGAATGTAGGATTGGGCAAATACTTTATGAATAAAACCCCAAAACCTCCATCAATAAAGGAAAAAAAATAAACAAATGGGAAAATATCAGACTAAAAAGCTTCTGCACAGCAAAGGAAACAATCAACACATTGAAAAGACAACCTACAGAATGGGAGAAAATATTTGCAAACTATACACTCCCGAGGGATTAATATCCAGAATATACGAGGAACTCAATGGTAAAAAACCAAATAACCTAATTTAAAAAATGGGCAAAGAAGCTGAATAGACATTTCTCAAACAAAGACATGCAAATGTCCAACAAGTACATAAAAAATGATTACCATCACTAATCATTAGGGAAATTCAAGTCAAATCCACACTAAGGTGTCATCTCACCCCAGTTAGACTGACTATTATCAAAAGGACAGAGCATAACAAATGCTGTTACAGATGCAAAAAAAGGGGAACCTTTCTCTACTGTTGGTGGGACTGTAATTTAGTACAGTCATTTCGGAAAACAGTATGGAGATTCCTCAGGCAACTACGGATAGAACTACCATATGACCCAGTAATCCCAATACTGGGTGTATACCCAGTGGAGTGGAAATCATCATGTTGAAGGGATCCCTGCACTCTCATGTTTATTGCAGCTCTACTTGCAATAGCCAAATTTGGAACCAACCTAAATGTCCATTAACATATGATTGGATAAGGAAAATGTGGTATATATACCACAATCTTCAGCCTTAAAAAAATATGAAATTCTGGCATTCACAGCAACATGGATGAGCTTGGAGAAAATTATGTTAAGTGAAATAAGCCAGGCATA
>NW_007822665.1:0-839 GCF_000696425.1 Galeopterus variegatus
GGGGGCGACACTGAGGGTTGCGATCCGTTGCCGGACATGGAAAAAGACAAAAAAAAAAATAATAAAAAAATATATATATATAAAGGACTACATAAATCTCTGAGGGAGACCTGCATATAGCCTATATCTTGTCCACCTGAGTTATGTGCAATTATTATCTCTTGACGTAACCCTGTACCAGGTGCACAGAGGTTATCGTGCCCCTTGTGAAATGGAAAAGCAATCTGTCTCTCAATTGAAATGTGTAGCTGCTGTGTATACTTCAGTGAAATTAGTTATTAATTTAGTGATGTGGACAATGTCAAAGAGCTCTCCCTTCCCATTGTCTTATTTAATAATAGATAATCTGTTATTAATTTCTGTGACCTGGCTTTACCCATCATCAATTGCAGGAGTGTAGAGTCATATAAATTATTCCTGTGTCTTCCAAACCTTTGATGATTTGCAAATTTGCAAATCCCTATCGCTGGCTCTGGCTATTAACTGTGTACTTAATGTTGGGTAGTTTGACAGATAGCCACTCAGCCTCATTTGCAAGCATAAGTGGATTGAATTTTTTTTTTCAACCAATGTTAAAGGGTTTTCCCCAGAAAAAATATCTATTTGGAGTATGTATTTAAGTACAGTAGGTCACACTATTATATAAGAGACCTATGTTACCAACAGTTTAAACAAGATAAAAGTTGACTTCTCTCCTGCACAAATTCCAGGCTGGCATGTGACCTTGATGTATGAAGTTGTCAGGGATTGAAGCTCCTTCTGTTGTGTTTTCCACCATGATATGAAAGGAAACTGAGGCTGTAGCTTTTCTACATCGAGATCTTGGTTTTCACATGCAG
>NW_007822666.1:0-839 GCF_000696425.1 Galeopterus variegatus
ATTTATTTTAAGTAAGAGTCCTCAAAATTCATTATAGGTTTCAGAGAAAAGTATGAGTCAGACACAGCTCCAAAGTCTGGTACTGATCAACCAGCAGAATAGAATTGCTGTTCAATAAGATATGGAAGACAGCAAAAGAAACAGGGTTAAATGAGATTAAAAATTAAATTTGGACAGAATCAATTAAAGATGATACGTAAAATTCAAGTTGGGAGTTGTATATATGATCCCGTTATTCACAGAAGAGGACTAGATTGGAGATATGTATATATATATGTGTGTATTATATATAAATTTGAATTAATTCATATTTATGTCATTTTGAAAACAGAATTTAGGAATTGATAATAGACAAGGAAAGAAGAAAGAAGCAGTCATTTCTATCAAATATCCCAAGTACAATGAGGAGGTAATATAGATGATGAGTTTTGGAAACTTGAAAGTCAGCTCTGGCTTAATCCAAAGTTAATATTATTCTACAGATAATAAAATCACCAAAAACAAATCACTAGTAGCATTCGAGAGAGCGAGAAATCCAAGTGACTTTGATGTGGATTGAAAAATTGTATTTAAAAACACTGCTTCCATTTTAGTAATCGCTTTTATTTAAATAATTGTTAAATCCAGCAAAAGATAAACTTTCAGCTACAACAGACATTTTCTTATGTTTTCCCTGCTAAATAACTTTGGCAATACACTAATTCATTATTTTTCTGTCTAAGACAGAGTTCCCCATGTAGTGTTCAAACATGAACGAATGTGCATAGCCTTCTAAAAGCAAGTGTTCTATGATCATACAAGTTTGGAACATCAGGTTTATTATATCTCCTATCATGGAC
>NW_007822667.1:0-839 GCF_000696425.1 Galeopterus variegatus
TTAATAAAATATTATTTTATCAAAATCTTGGGCCGGCCCAGTGGCGCACTTGGTAGAGTGCTGCGCTTGGGAGCGCGGTGGCGCTCCCGCTGAGGGTTTGGATCCCATATACAGACCGGTCCGCTCACTGGTCGAGCGTGGTGCGGGCGCGACACCGAGGGTTGCGATCCTGTTACCGGTCACGAAAAAAGACAAAAAAGGAAAAAAATTAAAAATCTTGTATTTACTTAATTTACTAAAAAGTCAAAGGAAAATATAAATTAGAGGAGGAAGACATACAGGAAGGCCTCCACAGAGCTTCCAAAAGAAAGGTCTGTGAAGTTGTAAGGGTTAATGGTGACCATGCATTATATGACTTAATTTTACCACATGTCCACACTCCTAAGTGGGAGCTAAGAAACAAAGAAAGAAAGATAGACCATAATGAAATGGTGAACTTTCAGAAGGAGAGAACAGACCTATACTTACTACAAGTGGGAAAGCGGGCACAGGAGGGGGCATAAGGAGTAATTGGGTAAGGCACACAAAAAGTAATTATGATTCGTAATGATGAACATGCTAATAATATTGATTTGATCATCACATACTGTACACAAATACTGATAGTCAGCTCTGAACCCCATAAAGATGTATAAATAAAAATAATTTTTAAAAACCTTCTTTTTCCTAAAAAAAAAAAAAAATTTGCCAAATCCTGTAAACCTACCTTACCATATTCATGTGACTTCAGTTGACAACTCAGACCTAAGCATTTTCTGCAGCAACTAGAACCTACTCCCCAAATATTTTCTTGAAAATTTATTTGTTCATTCAATAAACGTATATTTTCCACACACAAC
>NW_007822668.1:0-839 GCF_000696425.1 Galeopterus variegatus
GATCTTCACTGCCACCTGGCTTTAGCCAATGCACACGGGTATTAAAGTCTACATGGCAGAGCAGAGAGAAAAAATTTCGAAGTCAGTGTTGAAATGGTCAGGAGGGGAACAAAGTAGAGCAATTTTTGTTTCTCTCCATCTTCCTGACCCCTGGTTTCTCTGTGAAAATGGTGGACTTGCAGTTTCATTCTACTTCGGCTAATACTTAGTGAGCTTCTACCCCATGTGAGACCCCAGACAGGCCCTGGCAGATACAGAGGGGAGAGGACAGGGTCCCATCCTTCAGGAGCACAGGCGTGTATGCAGGTAACTCTAACGCCAGGCCCTTGGAGAGGTAGAGTGAGATGGGGGTGGGGGAAACATTCAGGAAAGAGAACGCATTTGAGCTTGGCTTTGAGGAATGGTTAGAATAATTAGAGTAACTTGGGGGAAATGGTCAAAGGGTACCCTAAAGAAAGAAAACAACCTAAGCAAGAAAGAGACGGAGGGCTTAAGGAAAAGTAATGAGTCTACAACCACTGGAGTTTCACGAGGGGTGTGTGTGTGTGTGTGTGTGTGTGTGTGTGTCTGAAGCATGAGCATGGGGCTGGGGCTGGGGCTGGGGTGGGATGAGGGATGAGGTGATAGATAAGACTGAGAAGGTAGTCTAAACTAGCTCATGGCAGGCTTTACATACCGAGTAAGGATTCCATGCTTTATTATGTTGGAAGCAAGGGGTCATCAAAAGATTTTAAAAGGGGGTGACCCCATGGGCTTTCCTTTCTGCCTTATTTTTTTTAAAAAATAACATTAAACAGCAGACACTCTTTAAGAGGGCCAAAGACCAATAGAAGCCATTA
>NW_007822669.1:0-839 GCF_000696425.1 Galeopterus variegatus
GCGCACCAGTCATCCCTATATAGGATCCAAACCTGTGGCGGGAGCACTGCTGCGCCCTCAGCGCCGCACTCTCCCGAGTGCGCCACGGGCTCAGCCCTGGTACGGGTTTCTTGCACTTAGTTATATTTCCTCAGATTAAGAAAGTTTTCTTCGGGCCGGCCTGTGGCTCACTTGGGAGAGCGTGGTGCTGATAACACCAAGGCCACGGGTTCGGATCCCATACAGGGATGGCCGATTAGCTCATTGGGTGAGCATGGTGCTGGCAACACCAAGTCAAGGGTTAAGATCCCCTTACCAGTCACCTTTAAAAAAAATTTTTTTTCCTTCTATTCCTTATTTACCAATTATTCTTTTTATTATGGATGGATGTTGAATTTTATCAACTACTTTTTCTGCATCCATTTTGATGATCATATGATTTTTTTGTTCTTTAATCTGTTAAGGTAGTAAACTGAACTGATTGAATTTTCTAATGTTAAATAAACTAACCTTAGAATAATGGTTCTCAACTTGACTAATCAGAATCACACAAACAAAAAACTTTTTAAAAGTCTAGATCAGGGCCGAGCCCGTGGCACACTCAGGAGAGTGCGGCGCTAGGAGCGCAGCAGCACTCCCGCCGCGGGTTCAGATCCTATATGGGGATGACCGGTTCACTCACAGTGCTCACTGGCTGAGCACGGTGCGGCAGGTCTCAAAAAGGACCAAAATAAATAAATAAATAAAAATAAAAGTCTAGATCAGATTGTGGCAAATGTTATTTTAAAAGTCTGACTATAGGGCCGGCCCGGTGGTGCACTCGGTAGAGTGCGGCGCTTGGGAGCGCGGTGGTGCTCCCG
>NW_007822670.1:0-839 GCF_000696425.1 Galeopterus variegatus
GTGATAGGGGAGGGGCTATAGCTGAACTTATTGGGCATTACATGTCACAAGCCTATTTTACTCAAAGGGCAACTCTCCTATCTATGGGACTATTGATGCTATAATCACAATGATGGGGATGATGATAAACAAATTAATAAACCTAGACATGTTCATGGAAGAGTGCTCCTCATTTCAGCCTCTTTTCTTATTGGAGTCATAGAAAATATAAAAATCCTTCTGTAAGACATTTACCCTGTGTAGTGGATTGAATTATGTCCCCACAAAACTCCCTGAAGCTTGAATTGTGTCCCCCAAGTTTTATGTATTAGAAAATTAGCCCCCACTGTGACTGTTAAGAGAGTGGGAAATCTTATTATGGTAATTGACAGGTGGAGCCTTGAAGAGGTGAGTAAATTGTAGGATGTGCAGGAGTGAATGGATTAAAAATGGTGGTCAAGGGCATGGTTCTGAGGGCTTTAAAAGAAGAGGAGAGTCTGTCTTGCTCTCTGATCTCTCTGCTTCCACCATCTTGCAATGTGAGACCCCTGGGTCACTGTCGTCACCCCCAGATGGACTTTGTACTTCCCAGTCTCAGAAACTGTAAGCAATAAATTTCATTTTTCTTTACAAATTACCCGGTTCCAGGTATTTTGTTATAAGCAACAGAAATGGACTAATACACCCTAAAAAGGTGATAAAAAATTAGTCAGACTAGGAAGCCACTTTCAATGACTCTTATGTTGGTATTAGTAGTATTTTGGTGACTTTGGGCTTTGAAGAACATATTATCAACCAAGAAACTTTATTAAGCACCCTAGTTGGTCTCCTCCAACCCCCTCTCCACATTGCGGCAGAGG
>NW_007822671.1:0-839 GCF_000696425.1 Galeopterus variegatus
AAAGTCATTAAAACCAGTAATAGCATGATACTCTTGGGGATGATATGAGTATATTCAGAATATCAAATTGTGAAAAGGAGAATTATGTTTCTTTTTTTGTACCAGATTCATACTTTTCATCCATAACTAAAATATGAGGTATATTAGTCTGTTTCTGTTGCTTACAATATAAATATCTGAAACTGAGTGATTTATAAAGAAAACAAAAAGTAATGCTTAAAGTTTCTGAGGATGGGAAATCAAAGTCCAGGAACACATGTGGTGAAACTTTGGTGGTGGTGACAGTGAACCAGGAGTCTCACATGGCAGAAATGATGGAACATAGAGAGAGACTCTAACTTGCCCTCCTTCTAAAGCCCTCAGAATCATGCCCTGGCTACCATTATTAATCTATTCACTATGGCATGGTCCGACAATCTAATCACCTTTTTCAAGGTCCCACCTTTCAACTAACATAATAGGAATTCCCACCCCTCAACATTTACAATATGGATTAAGCTTTAATGCATGGAATTTGGGAGACACAATTCCATTAATCCCCAGCATGAGGGTACTTCAGAAAGTTCATATAAATATTTGTGTTATCTATTTTACTTGCATTATTCTATTCTATTATCTATTCTATTTGTATTATAAGTTCTATTTTTCCACAAACTTTTTGAAGTAATTTTATATATTATATCTATAACCCTGGATAATATGTGTTTGTTTTTATATATCTTCCTTATATTTTCTTTGTTCAGGTAGTTGATAGCAGATAATATAAATTCATAATTTATTTTTTATTTTTAATTTTAATTTATTTTTTAATTTATCAATATACAATGTAGTTGATTTTC
>NW_007822672.1:0-839 GCF_000696425.1 Galeopterus variegatus
TTTGGCAGAATACTGGTTTTAAAGACATCTTCAGGAGGAATTTAGTAAAAGTTGTGCTGACATTCACTTCCTACATAAAAGCAAATATGAAGGAGAGATTGGAGAAGAGAGAGAGAGAGTATGCTCAAGGGCTAGAGAGAAACAGGGACTCAAAAAGAGGAGGAAAGGAAGAGGGGAGACAGAAGAGGAAAGAAGGCAGGAGGAAAGAAAGCAGCCTGGAATGGCTGAGTGGAAAAATTGCAAAGGTAATCACAATTCAGAGTTGGAGAACAGTGTTCCGCACAAGGACAGCAGGTGTTGGCAATAAAACAACTTCTAGGCTGGACTTGGGATTGCACTATTTTTCTTTTTTGATTTCCTAGAATTTCCTGGGGTACATTTTGGAGGGTGGGTGCTAATGCATCACTGTGAAAATGGACTCAATTTAACCAGTAGATATTGGGTCATTATAATTGCATAAAATTGTACCACAGTGAATTGGTGAAAGTGTATTTTTATTTTATTTTTTACGTAAACCATGCATTGCAATGCACAACCTGTTAAATGGATGTGTTATTAAATTTGGAAAGACACATTTGTTTCCTAACCTAGTCAAGTAAGTGAATATATTCTGTCATATTTTTAATGTTCTTAATATTTCCAATATTTTCCAAACGATCATGCATTTAGTCAACAAGTACTCATTGAGGACTTATGATGAGATAGGCACTTTTGTAGGATCTAAAGAGTATATGGGGAAGAAGGCAAGTTCCTGCCTTGTATGTTCTTTATTCAAAAAGGAATGATCAGGGAATCGCCTAGAAACTCAGATGTGATATCTGTACTATTTTAACTAAAAG
>NW_007822673.1:0-839 GCF_000696425.1 Galeopterus variegatus
ATGTCTTAAGGGGCCTCAGGAGTTGTCAGCAGTGTCCTCCGCATCCCTTTGTCATCTCAACCGTCAAAAGACAAAGTTACAACAAATTAGAGACCTTATTTGGCTTTTATTTGCAATTCTGGTATCAGGCAACATGTCATTCTATAAAACAGAATGAGTGGTCAGTGCACTGAGCAGAGGAGGTTGGCTTTAGAGATAGAAAAGGGCTGAAGAAAGCAGAAACAGAACAAAAGCAGATGGTCATTTCAAAGTGACTTTCCTTGTAAAGGTTAACACCGTGGGGACTTCCTTATCGTGCTGGCTAAAACTGCCTTGTCTGGGGATTTGGCTGTTATTTTCTCCTGATTTCTAGGAAGGTCAGGTAAACGTCTTAGTTTTGGCTTTCTGATGCGGAACTTCACTATGAGTAACTCCATTTTGGTGTTTGGTCTCTTGGGTCTAGTGTAGGAGCTCAATCCAAACCAGTGGCCTCCTGTACATTTTACTTAACATACTGGTCCACAGTGCTTAGCGTCAACCAGAGCTTTATGTGTCATTATGCTCATTAAGGTATTGACATTGATATTCCTGAGAAAGATCCCGCAGTCAGGACTTTCCCAGCACCTGCTGGCCCCAGACTCCCGGTCCCCCTCCCCCTGGGGCTGGGCTAGTAAGGAGAGGCACTGGTTCCATTTCATGGGGGATGGGGAAGGAAGGCATACAGAGAGTGAGGCAGCGACAGCCAGTGAGCAGGGGGCTGAGAACCCCCCAGGCACCACCTTTCTTCTCGTCCTCCATAGCCAACAGCCACCCCTGCCCTCCCTGGGTCTCTTTTCCATCCTGAGCCCTCTTGAGACTAG
>NW_007822674.1:0-839 GCF_000696425.1 Galeopterus variegatus
TAGAGAACAGTGTAGGTAACACCAAGTTCAAGGGTTCAAATCCCCAGACTGGACAGCAATTAAAAAAAAATACAATAGAAAAGAAAAAATAGTACCAAACACAAATCATAGAGCTGAAAACGACAATGACTGAACTGAAAACAAAAATTCAGTGAAAGGGTTCAACCACAGACTAGATCAAGCAAAAGAAAAGATCACAGTGAACTTCAAGTTTGATCATTGAAAAATCATATGATTTGAGGTGCAAAAACAAAACAAAAGCAGGAGGACAATTTAAGGCCCTCATCAGACACCATTAAACAAACCACAGACTACTACTATACATGTTATAAGAGTCACAGAAGAGGAGAAAGCAAGAAACTGACAAAGCTTATTCAATGAAATAATAGCTGAAAAATCCCCAAACCTGAGGAAAAATTGGAAATCTATATTTAGAAAGCTCAATGGACACTAAATAAGATGAATTCAAAGAGACCCACACTGAGACATATTATCTCAAATTATAAAAAGTTGAAGACAGAGAGGGAAATATGAAAACCACAAGAAAAAAACTATTTTCTGTATACCAGGGAACTTCCATAAGACTATCAGTAGATTTTTTCAGCAGAGACTTTGCAGTCCAGAAGGGAGTGGGATGATATATTCAAAGTGCTGAAAGAAAACAAACAAACAAACAAAAAAACCTGGCAACCAATACTACTACACCTAACAATCTTTTCCTTCAAAAATAAGAAAGATAACAACTTTCTGAGACAAATAAAAGCTGAAGAACTTCTTCAACACTACGTCTCCCTTAGAAGAAATGTCAAAGGAAGTCCTTCAAGTTGAAATGAAAGGAC
>NW_007822675.1:0-839 GCF_000696425.1 Galeopterus variegatus
GAAAGAAAGAAAGAAAGAAAGAAAGAAAGAAAGAAAGAAAGAAAGAAAGAAAGAAAGTCATACCAAGTTATGGTCCCACCAGAAGCATTTCAGAGTATTAGTGCCTCCACACCCTGCATTGCACTGGGTATTGTTACATTCTAATATTTTCTAATCTGGTAGATGTAAAATGACTAGCATCTTACATTGTGTTTTTAATTTACATTTCCCGACTAGTAATATTGAACACATTTTTATATGTTCATTCCTGGCCATTTTTGTGCTCTCTTTGGAGGCAAGAGGTATTTTCACCTTTGTTCTGTACTTGAAAGGCTGCTCTTGGAGGCAAGGGGTATTTTCACCTTTGTTCTGTACTTGAAAGGCTGCTTCTCTCTGCTCTGCGGTCTCAGTCATTTGTTTGCTCTGCCTGTGGATCTGTTCCTGGGTTCTTGGTTAGCTTCTTTAGGACAGTTTGTCTACTCTTCTGCCAATAACTTCTTTAGGTTTGACTCAATATCTGCTAGTCCATAACGACACTGGTCCAGGGGTATTTTGGTTATTCTTGGTGCTTGACACTTCTATATAAATTTTGAAAGATCTCACCAAGTTCGTGAAAACCCATTTTCTTTTCTTGTTAATCCTTGTACTTCAGATCTTCCTCCTGGGATCATTTTCTTTCTCTGCTAAGTATTTCTTTTAGAGATTTTTTATAGTAAATTATCACAGTTTTGGTGATCTAAAAATATATTTATTTTTGTCTTGTCCTTGAAAAGATTGTTCTGCTGCACGTATAATTATCAGTTGTAGTTATTTTCTCTTGGCAATGTGAGGAATTTCCCTCATTTTCCTCTGGCTGCTGT
>NW_007822676.1:0-839 GCF_000696425.1 Galeopterus variegatus
CATTGAGAGCTTTTTTTGCTACAAAGAGAGTGAAAAAAACAATGCATAGAATGGGAGAAAACTTTTGTGAATTGTATATCTGATCAAAAACCTGTGTCTATAATATATAAAGAACTCTTACAACTCAATGATCAGAAGACAACCCAATTAAAAATGAGTAAAAGATTTGAATAGATATTTCTCCAAAGAAGAGATATAAATGACTGATAGATACATGAAAGGATTCCCAACACCATTAGCCACCAGGGAAATATAAATCAAAACTACAACGAGATACAACTCATAATACATACTACGATGGCTGGAATAAAAAAGACATAATCTGAAGTCTCGGTGGGGATGTAGGAAAACTGAATGTGAAACAGGACAGCCACTGTGGAAAACAGCTTGGCACTTGCTCAAAAAGTTAAACATAGAGTTATCATATGACCTGGACTTTCTACACCTTGGTACATACCCAAGAGAAATGAAAACGTGTGTGCACACAAAAACTCGTTCACAAACATTTATAGCAGCATGATTCATAATAGTGGAAACCACCCAAAAGTCTATCAATTGATGAACGGGTAAACAAAATTTGGTATTACCCATACAATGGAATATTATTTGGAAATAAAAGGGAATGAAGCATGGTTCATTCATAAAATGTTATGGTAAGTGAAAGAAGCCAGACACAAAAGACCATACGCTGTATGGCTTCATTTATGTGAAATGTCTAGAATAGGCAAGTCTATGGAGATATAAGTAGATAGTGGTTGCCACAGGCAGTGGTGGGAATTGACAATGAATGGGTATGAAGTTTCTTTTAGGGAAGGGTGAAAATGTCCTAAAATTGATAC
>NW_007822677.1:0-839 GCF_000696425.1 Galeopterus variegatus
CAAGCAACAAGATTGAAGCAGTAATCAGCAGTCTCCCAACAAAGAAAAGCCCAGGACCAGACTGTTTACTGCTGAATTCTACCATACCTTTAAAGAGGAATTAATACCAATTGCTTTCAAACTATTCCAAGAAATTGAAACAGAGGGCATGCTCCAAAGCTCATTCTGTGAGGCCAGCATCACCCTGAACACAAAACCAGACAAAGATACAACAAAAAAAGAAAATCGCAGGCCAATATCTCTAACGAACATAGACGTAAAAATCTTCAACAAAATATTAGCAATCAGAATACAGCAGCACATACAAAAAAATTATACATCATGATCAAGTGGGATTCATCCCAGGGAGACAAAAATGCTTCAACATATGCAAGTCAATGAATGTGATGTACCACATCAACAAAATCAAGGACAAAAACCACTTGATTTTCTAAATAGATGAAGAAAAAGCATTTGACAAAATTCAACATACCTTCACAATAAAGACTCTCAGCAGATTAGGTATAGAAGGGAAGTATCTCAACATTATAAAAGCCATATACAACAAACCCACCACCAATATCATTCTGAATGGAAAAAAGCTGAAAGTTTTTCCCTTAAGAACAGGAACAAGACAAGGATGCCCATTCTAACCACTCCTATTTAACATAGTATTGGAAGTACTAGCCAGAGCAATCAGGCAGGAGAAATAAATAAAGGGCATCCAAATTGGAACAAAGTCAAACTGTCCCTGTTTGCAGATGACATGATCCCATATCCAGAAAAGCTTAAAGACACTACACACACACACAAAAGACTTTTAGAGTTGATAAATGATTTCAGTAAAGTTACAGTATATA
>NW_007822678.1:0-839 GCF_000696425.1 Galeopterus variegatus
GAATGCACATACTTTGAAATGAATGAGAAAATAGTACTGTTAGGGAAATCGAGGCTCAGAAAAGGGAAGTGTTATGGGCTGAATTGTGTCCTCCCCAAATTCATAAGTTAAATTCCTAACCCCAGTACCACAGAATGTGACTGTATTTATAGATGAGTTCTTTAAAGAGGTAATTAAGGTAAAATGAAATCATTGGGATGGGCCCTCATCCAATATGACTGGTGTCTTTATAAAAACGGAAAATTTGGAGACCCACATGCACACAGGGAGGACACCATATGAACATGAAGTCAGAGATCAGGGTGATGTGTCTACAAGCCAAGGAGTGCCAAAGATTGCCAGCAAAGCACCAGAGAGGAGAGAGGCTGGACTGGTGGCTTTATAAGAAGAGGAGATTAGGACAGAGACACACACAGAGGAAAGACCATGTGGAAGACAGAAGGGACGGAGACCATCTACAAGCCAAAAAGAGAGACCTCAGAATGAAACCAACCCTGCTGACACCTTGTTCTTGGACCTCTAGCCTCCAGAATTGTGAGGAAATGCATTTCTCTTGTATAAGCCACCCAGTCTCCCATACTCAGTTATGGCAGCCTTAGCAAACTAATACAGAAAGTGACTATCCAAAGTCTCTCACAACAGCAGAGCAGGGACTCAAATCCACTTCTCCTAGATTCCAGGTCCAGTGGCTTTCTCCTGGACCCCAAGGCCTCCCAAGCAGCACAGGTCCCCAAGTTTAGATGTGTGAGATACAGGCTTCTAGATGAAACCTGCCTGTCTGGCCATGAGACCGGATTCACCAAGCTTCTCTGTCAACATTGACCTCCACGTGCACTCTT
>NW_007822679.1:0-839 GCF_000696425.1 Galeopterus variegatus
GGGATCGCAACCCTCGGTGTTGCGGCCGCACCTCGCTCAGCCAGTGAGCGGCCGGTCTGTACGTGGGATCGGAACCCTCGGCAGGAGCACTGCCACGCTCCCAAGCTGCGCACTGTAGCAGTGCGCCACCGGGCTGGCCCCTGGAGGATCTTTTTTATAGAATTAATGAATCTAATAAGATGTGAGGAAACCTTCAGGGATTACAACAGTGGGAGTCTTTAGCATTCCTAGGCCTTAGGGAAAGAGGAAGGGGCAGAGTTGCTAAACCTGGATTTTAGCTAGAGTTTTAGCCATGGGAGAAGAGCTACCCTCTGGGAGCTATGCCCATGGGAGGAACACAGCCTGGCAAGGACCAAGTAGGAGAAATATGTGCATCTACCTCTCTTTCTTCCTACCGTCTCATCTCCTGCTGGTGCCTTCCATTGGCTGAATCTAAACAGGAGCCAGGGCCAGGGGAGCCCAAGTGATACAGACTTCCAAAAAAAAAGCAGGGCAGAGAATGGATATGGAAAGAGAAATGGAGAATAATCAGCGCATTGCTGTTGTGATTGTAGTGAAACCTTCCAGGAGTCAGTTAGGTCATGAATTTTTATGCTGTATATACCTTAAGTGATAGGATAAGCTGGAGATTGATCAGCTGATAAGAACTATTTACCTCTAGATGTTTTTTATTTGTCCCACATTGGGAGCACAGGTGTTGCAAGAAGGAATACAAATGTTTGCCATAAACTGCCATGAAGTGAGAATGTAAGCATGAAGTACAGGTGCTTTCCAACAGTTGCACCCCAGTGAGACCAGTATGTAATGTAAACGTAGAAAATCCCCCACACTTGTGTATA
>NW_007822680.1:0-839 GCF_000696425.1 Galeopterus variegatus
AGCAAGGAAGAGGATAAACCCCTACGTTTTAAAAGTAAATGTGTTTTAAAGATTTTAACTGGTCTCAGTAAAAACTGGCTCTATCCTCATGATAAAGCATCATCATTTTACTGGCCATTAAGGCATCTTATGAACACATACGAAAGTAAATAAGTTTCATCTTGAAACTATATTGAAAGAAAATGGGAAAAAAAAATACTATGCTGAACCTCTTCCTTCAAGGGTACATCATATGTTTTCCCTCTTTTTTTTTTTTTTTTTTACATATAGACTCAGCAATTAAAGTATCTCTAGGAAAACAGAAGTTATTTGTTATTTTGAAGTTCAGTTTTGTATATTTTAAATGTTCACATGTAAAGATAGTACAAATGTTCTCTTACGTATGTTAGAAGATTGCCAAAAATAAAGGATGATGAAAATTGAGTACATAATTTCTCTGCTGTTTGTCCTACTTATATTTCAACAGCAATAATAGAATATACCTGAGGAGCTGATCATTGTGGACTTTCCTAGTCCCAGGCAATTAGGAAAAGTCTCATTATGGAAAAGATTATTATAACTCATTTCAGTGTTCTTGAAATGGGGATTTTTTTTTTTTTATGTGACCGGTAAGGGGATCGTAACCCTTGGCTTGGTGTCGTCTGCACCACGCTCAGCCAGTGAGAGCACCGGCCATCCCTATATAGGATCCGAACCCACAGCCTTGGCGCTCCCAGTGCTGCGCTCTCCTGAGTGAGCCACGGGGTCGGCCCAAAATGGAGATTTTTAAGTTATCAGCCCTCCTAAACATGCTGTAGTGGGGTCCCTCTCTGTGGGATTACTGTAATAGTGCTAAGTTC
>NW_007822681.1:0-839 GCF_000696425.1 Galeopterus variegatus
TACCTCTCATCATATACCAAAATTAAAGACTCAAGTATAAGACCTGAAACTGTAAAACTACTAAGGGAAAATATAGGGGAAACACTTCAGAAACTACATCTGGGCACAGACTTTATGGTCAAGAGCCCAAAAGCACAAGCAACAAAAGAAAAAATAAACAAATGGGACTACATCAAACTGAAATGCTTCTGCACAGCAAAGAAAACAATCAACAGATTGAAACAACAATCTACAGAGGGAGAGAAAATATTCATCAACTATACATTTGACAAGGGATTAATATCCAGAATATATGAGAAACTCAAACAATTACAGAGTAGAAAAACAAATAACCCAATTAAAAAATGGGCAAAGGAGCTGAACAGACGTTTTTCAAAGGAAGACATACAAATGGCCAACAGTCACTTTTAAAATGCTCAACATCACTAATTATTGGGGAAATACAAATTAATACTACATTGAGATATCACCTCACCACAGTTAGACTGGCTATAACCAAAAAGACAGAGAATAACAAATGCTGGCGAGGATGTGAAGAGAAGCTAATGCTCCTACACTGTTTATGGGACTGCAAATTAGTACAATCACTATGGAAAATAGTATGGAAGTTTCTCAGACAACTACAAATGGATCTACTATATGATCCAGCAGTCCCACTTCTAGGTATATACCCAAAGGAATGGAAATGATCATGTCTAAGAGATACCTGGACTCCAATATTCATAGTAGTTCTATTTATAATAGCCAAGATATGGAATCAACCTAAATATCCACAGAAGGATGACTGGATAAGGAAACTGTGGTATATATACACCATGGAATACTACTCTGCCATAAAA
>NW_007822682.1:0-839 GCF_000696425.1 Galeopterus variegatus
AACATGGGTTGTTTGTCTTCTTACTGAGTGTAAGTTATCTGTATATTCTGGATATAAGCTTAAAAAAAATTTTTTTTATTGAAACATAATTGCTTGTATCTATCTGTGGGGTTTGATGGACACAAACTTCTATCAAATATGTTTTGAATTTTCCCCCCAGTCTGTGCATTTCCTTTTCATTCTTAAGTGTGCCTTTCAGAGAGAAGATATTTTTAATATTGATGTTTATTTTATCAATCATTTTTTATAGTTGTGTCTTGACTTAGAAATCCTCACGTTATCCAGTTTCCCAAAGAATTTTGTCCTAGGTTTACTTCTAGAAATTTAATTGTTTTAGCTCTTTCACCTAGGATGTCTTTTGAGTCAGGTTGAGCATTTGGGGTTGAATGAGGGTCAAGATTTATTTTTTTTTCTTCACAAATATCCAGTTTTCCCAGCACCATTAGTTTGCAAAGTTTGAATTTTCATTTGGAAAAATTCCAAGTGAGCACTGTGTTGATTTGGCACCTCTGCAATCATATTATACTTTCTATACACTTCTTTCTCTCCTTGATTTGAATCTTTTGAAGATTCAAACCTCAACTTGAAGTTTGAGAAATGAGCCTAGAGTAGACTCAGGTTTGCTCAGCTGGTCACTGGGAGGGACTATAACTCACCAATGCCATTGACAAAGGGAAGCTAAATACTCTCTCAAAAAATGCAAGATGAAAGATCCATTTGCACAGTACATTATTTTCCACGTTTCCTTTTGTTTGGAAGGCATTTTTAGCAGTCTCCTACAGGCCCAGTGACAGCCAGCCAGCCGATCACCACATCTGTGTCCTCTTCTTCCAGGGAAC
>NW_007822683.1:0-839 GCF_000696425.1 Galeopterus variegatus
AATAAGTGAGAACGTGTGGTATTTCTCTTTCTGTGCCTGGCTTATTTCACTTAATATAATTCTCTCTAATATTTAAGTGACACCTGAATTCAAATCTAGTCCTCTCTATTCCAGAGCACAGACTTTTGCCCACCAATCTGTACTAGTGGGCTTTATCTTGTAACCTCGTGGCATTTAAAAATAATTTTTAAAGTAAATTCTGAATTAAAAGAAAAAAAGTGAAAACATTTTTAAAACATGCTAATCCCATAGTTTTTCTGATGAATAAATAACATGAAAGTAGGTTTTTTTAGTATTTAGTTTTATAAAAGCACACACTTTTTAAAACACATTCATTCCAAAATAGTTTCCTACTCAAATTACAAAAACAAAATGATAAAAATAATCAAATAACAAAATGTTAAAATCATTGCATTAGTTTCCTGTGGCTGCTGTAACAAATTACCACAAACTTAAAACACATACAAGGGTACTTCAAAAAGTTCATGGAAAAATTGTATTATCTTTTAATTCTATCTTTTGAAGTACTTTCTGAAGTACCCTCATAGTATTTATTTTTGTATAGGGTTGGAGGTCAAAGTCTGAAGTCAACGTCCTGGAAGCCTACGTTCCTTCTGGAGACTTCATGGGAGAATCCATTCCTTTGTCTTTTATAGCTCCTAGAAGCCATGCATGTCCTTGGGCTTGTGACTCTTTCTATCTTTGAAGCCAACAGCATGAACTTTCTTTCCTCTCTTCCCACCCACCTCTCTCTTATAAAGGTCCTTGTGATGATATCGGGTCCATGTGGATAACCTAGGATATTCCCCAGTGCTGTGGATTGATTGAATTTTGTCCCC
>NW_007822684.1:0-839 GCF_000696425.1 Galeopterus variegatus
CCAGCACCACTTTTACTTGGGCTAGATTACTCTAATCAGTAAAATCATTGTCTTTTATCCATGAAATTAAGATCATGGAAAGCCAGATGACATTTGGAAGGTGAGTTGGTGAACCTGGAATCTGAAGAATGAGCACTGGGTGTAATAAATATTTAATAATCAGACTAAGCTATTTCATAATAAGGTGAATTTGGTGGTAGATTGAAATAAATTATGTTTGTTAACTAGGACTTCTTTGAGGACAACATCTGGTTGAGAATTGATAGCACTGGCTTATTCGTTTCCAAATGTGACCACCAATTATTACTTAGATCTAACCAAATTCCTTAGCCTCTCAGAACCTCATAATATCAACTCTAAGGGCTGTTGTGAAGATCGATTAATATAATATTTATGTGTACCACCTATGCAAAAGATTCTCAATAAAGGGCCGGCCTGGTGGCACACTGAAGAAGTGTGCTGCTTGGGAGTGCGGCGGCGCTCCCGCCGAGGGTTCAGATCCCATGTGGAGACCGGTTCCCGCTCACTGGCTGAGTGCGGTGCAGTCGCAACACCGAGGGTTGCGATCCCGTTGCCGGTCAGTAAAAAAGACAAAAAAGGAAAAAAAGAAAAAAAAAAATTTTTCTATAAAGGTAGTTCTATTCCCATTCACTGTCTACTTCTGTTTTAAAGCCAGAAAGAGTTTTGAGTTAAGAAATGACTTTTTAGGTAATCATCTCTACCTAACTGTGCTATACTGAAAGCAGCAGAATACTTAAGAGTTGAGCTTAGTAGTTCGGCTTGAGTTGAATAAGCACATGTCCAGAGAAACAGTTGACTTATAAATGGTGGATAAAGAA
>NW_007822685.1:0-839 GCF_000696425.1 Galeopterus variegatus
ATTGATGGAATGCTGAAAAACTGTATTGCTGAAAATGTTACAGGGTACATTGGGATATGTCAAAATTTCTTTTTCTGAGATCTCACCTTGTAAAAGTGACTTTTCCCTATTTGCTTTGGTTATTAAAAAAAATGAAAAGTCCTTATCTTTGAGGATTTAATCCAAACCAATAACTATATTGTCCAAAAGCACAGGTGAGGCTTCCAGAAGATCTCAGGAAAGATCTTGGGAAGTAATAGGAAAATTCAGTGCCAGCAATAAATAAATAAATGAATGAATAAATGAATAAACGAACAAGCAAATAAGTGGGAGTGAGTTAGAACTGGAGAGCAGCGGCATCTGTTAATGGTACTCAGTTGCCTACGCTGCTGAAGACATTCCACCGGACAGTGGGAAGGTAGGGGTGAGGTGGGCACAAATTAGTATTCGACTCAACTCCTACTCACACGAAATTGTATGTAGACTAACTTCAGAATCCTAGAATTTTGGGTCGTCGGGACTTGAGAGGTCAGATTGCAGCACTTAAGTGACTTACTGAAAATCATGCACTAGATAGTGGCAGAGCAGGGACTTGAACCTAAAGCTCCCGACTCTGACCTGCTCCACACCGTCTGCTCTGCAGGCACGGATGCTAAATGCTCACTCGCAAGTGCTGTGTGGTTCAAGGAGGGAGGCCCCCTCCCAGTTGGGGTGGTTAAAAAACACAAAAGAACGAAACAGGTTCTGGGTGGGTCCTGCAGGAAGGGGATGATTTAGCCGTAAAAAGAGGAGTGAGGGACAGGACTTGCCAGGTCCGTGGAAAGGCAGCTGCTCCAGGCCAGTTTGGCTTCAGCGAAAGG
>NW_007822686.1:0-839 GCF_000696425.1 Galeopterus variegatus
AACAGCTATAAATAATAATAAAGGTACCATAAATTCACAGTGTCTTTGGCTAAAATTTTTACTTGATCTCAAGGATCTTCAAGGTAGGATCTAATAGGTATCCAGACTGAAAAAAAGATCACAAAAGGTGGTAGAATATACCCAAGACAACTTTTGAAAGAAGGGGATGAAACTATTTATAGCAACTATGTCTGGGCAAAGGTTAGAGTCAGCCCAGAGCAACAGGCTAGTGGTGCCCTTTCCCTGGAGGGGACACTCCTCGGTGAATGTGAGACAGGGAATGTGGACACACTTGTATGTGGCTGCAGATATCAAGCTGCATGGGTCAAGTCCTGGCCGCACCCCCCACAACTATGTCACTGTTTTAACCATATGACCTTGGGTGAGATATGGTGAGGCCAGACACACATGAACAGAGAGAAGCCAGAAGAGTTTCACAGTTTGTTACACTCACAGTTCCATGGGGAGGAAGAGCACCCAGGCAGGGCCACTCAACGGAAGTGCCAGGGTCAGTCAGGAGGGGAGAGGACGGAGCTGTGGGACAGAGCCTTTCTTGTGGTTGCTGTGGAAGGAAAGGGCCAGGCAGGGTAAGCAGGTTTAGGATTGGCTCATTTGAATGATTTTAGCATGCCCTGGGGCATAGGGGATGTCCCCGGTTGTCTGGTACCTGTTCTTGGGGCAATTAGGGTGGATGAATTGGCCCAGACTGTGAGATCCCAATATGGAAGGTAGTTGGGGTGTGGACTTAAATCAGCTGCTCAGGAAGGAAAACCGACCAGTCTCTAGCCAGAGCCTCAAAACTGGATCAAGACAGCATTTTAAAATGCTGTGTTACAGCC
>NW_007822687.1:0-839 GCF_000696425.1 Galeopterus variegatus
AGGGAGAGAAAAAAGGTAAAAATTTAAAATATGTCAAAGCATTCTCTTCTTCTTACCAAGGCCTGCTCTTAAGATAATTATTTTACCAGTGCCTAAACTTTTGGGGTTTTTTTTTTAGAGCATAACTGACATGAGGAAAGAAACATGTACAACTCCAGCCCCTTCTAGCCTTCTACATGGGAAGGAAAATACCAACCTCCAGCCTAATTTATCCATCCTATTACATCTAAGCAGAGGAGACAGAGAAACACTTGTGAAGTTCACAGCTAAGAGGCATAGTCTCACTAAAAGACTGAGACCTAATTAAAGGACTATAGAATTCTTTCCTTCCCCCCATACCTTATATCATATTTCTAAAGACCAATTTATCACAGTTCCTTTTACCTGGTTCATCATGTTGGGCTATCAAGAAAAAATTACAAGACATACTAAAAGGCAAAAAATGCAGTTTGAAGAGACAGAGCAAGCATCAGAACTAGACTCAGATGTGGCAGGGATGTTGAAATTATCAGACTGGGAATTTAAAAGAGCTGTGATTAAGATGCTAAAGGTACAAATGGATAAAGTAGACAGAATGCAAGAATAGATGAGCAATTTAAGGAGATAGGAATTTTAAGAAAGAATGAAAAAGAAATGTTAGGGATTGAAAACATTGTAACAGAAATGAAGAGTGCCTTTGATGGGCTTGTTAGTAGACTGGACACCACTGAGAACAGAATTTCTGAGCTTGAGGATTCTTCAAACTTTCAGGATGGAAAAGCAAAGAGAAAAAAGACTGAAAAAAAAATGAAACAGAATATGCAAGAACTATGGGACAACAAAAGGTGCTACACACGCAT
>NW_007822688.1:0-839 GCF_000696425.1 Galeopterus variegatus
TATGTCCTCCAGGCTTATCCATGTTGCCACAAATGACAGGATTTCCCTCTTTTTCAAGGCTGTACAGTCTTCCATTATATATACCACATTTTCTTTATCCATTCATCCATCTATGGACACTAAGGTTGATTCCACATCTTGGCTATTGTACATAATACTGCAATGAACGTGGGAGTTCAGATATCTCCTCAACATATTGATTTCATTTCCTTTGGGTATATACCCAGTAGTGGGATTGCTAGATCGTATGGTAGTTTTATTTTTAATTTTTTGAGCAACCTCCATAGTGTTTTCCAGAATGGCTGTACTAATTTACATTCCCACCATCAGTGTACAGGAGTTCTTTTTCTTAACATTCTCACTGATATGTATCTTTTGTCTGTTTCATAAAAGCCATTCTAACAAAATGAGAGGTGATATCTCTTTGTGGTTTTGATTTGCATTTCCCTGATGATTAATGATGTTGCATATTTTTTCATATACCTGTTGGCCTTTTGTATGTCTTCCTTTGAGAAATGTCTGTTCAGCTTCTTTGCCCATTTTTCAATTGATTTACCTGTTTTCTTCCTATTGAATTGTTTGATACATATATTTTGAATATTAACCCCTTATCAGATGAATGCCTTGACATATTTTCTCCCCTATAAGTTGTCTCTTTACTTTGTTGATTGTTCTCTTTGCTGTGAAAAAGCTTTTTATTTTAATGCAATCCCATTTGTCTCTTTGCTTTTGTTGCCTGTGCTTCTGGAATTATATCCAAAAAATTATTGCTCAGGGGGCTGGCCCGGTGGTGCACTGCTTAAGTGCGCCGCTTGGGAAGCGTGGCGGCGCTCCCGCCG
>NW_007822689.1:0-839 GCF_000696425.1 Galeopterus variegatus
CAGAGCCACTCGTCCTTTATACTTAAGTCCATAACCCAGGACACCTGGGTGCACACGCACATCTACATCAGACAATAGCCAAGGAACACCTGGGCACACGTGCATATTTATGTCAAATGCTCAGCAAGATTCTGAACATCTGAGGGGCCCTGACCATTTTCCTATATTTTCTCAATATCTATGAAAATTCTTCAGAAAGTTTGTGAAAAAAATAGAATAAAAAGGTATTACAAATCTTTCCACGAGCCTTTTGAAGTATGATGTGTTCTAGACGAGGGCTCTCCAGCTGTAAAACTGCATGACCCTTCCAGTCTCAGTCACTCAGAGCCTCAACTGACAAATTTTGGCCACTGTCATTAGAAGTGCTGAGTTATGTGTACCTTTACTCTGGTCTTCAAGGCTCATGGTTTTTAAAATCAAGTGTTCTGAAATATGTTCCATTTATCAGGACCCAGACAAATTTCATTATCAAAGTGAATGTTTCTTTCCTTCCCTGTCACAATCTTTTACTTTTTGTGGAACAAAGCAGGTTAAAGAAGGAGCAAGTGGGGAGGCGGCAGCTTTGCAATTCTGGGGAGATGGGTAGTGGGTTCCAGAGAGCAGGAGCAGCCAGGAATCCCAAACAACTGACAGGGCATCGTTGAGAAAGCCAAACAGGAAGAAGGTCAAAAGCAGAGAGAGGCGCCCTCCTGTGTTTTCCAATTTTTCCTTTTTCTGTTTTTCCTTGAAACTCCTCTTCCATCCTCACTGAAAAACTCCTTTTTCCCTAATCTGATTTCTTTTTTTTTTTTTTTTGTCTTTTGTCTTTTTTTCCGTGTCCGGCAACGGATCACAACCCT
>NW_007822690.1:0-839 GCF_000696425.1 Galeopterus variegatus
TTAACAGTATTCTTAAAAATATGTCATACAAATATGTTTAATTCCAGGAATTAAATAATAAATAAACATAAAAAAGTGATCAATGTAACACATGGAATTAACCAATTAAAGGGAAAAACACATGACCATTTTAATAGATTTAGAAAAATCATTTGTTAAAATTCAATACTTATTCAGGAAATAGATCCTTAGCAAACTAAATTTTGAACAGAACTTTTTAAATCTGATGATTCTATTCAAAACCTACTTCTTACATTATATCTAATGAAAAACTTTAAAAATAATTCCAGTAAATTAGGAAACATAACAAGAATACCTACTATCACCACTTCTAAGATTCTAGCTATTGCATTAATGTAAGAAAAAGAATGCATAAGAATTGGAGAGGAAGGAGAGTCTTTATTTATAATTATCGTTTATACAGAAAATCCATTAAAATTTATAAAAAACCTTCCATTATTAATAAGAAAGTTTAGCATGATAGCTGAATACCATTTGACCATATAAAGACAATGCTTTTATATATTCCAAGAATAAACCATTTCAAGATGAAATGGAAATAAAAATTTAATTCACAGTAGCAACAAATTTTTAAGGTTATTAGTACTAAAATCAACAAATATATGTATGATTGTGCTGGAGAAAGTTCAAAACATTATTGAAGCACAAAAAAGATTTTCTGAATTAATAGAAAGTTATAGCATGTTCATTGGCTGGGAAACTGAGCATTATATATATATATGTCAGTAATCATGAAATTAATAATAAATGAAAAAAATTGCTTATCAAAATTCCAGAGAAGTTCTTAGAACTTTACAAGCTCATCCTAAAGTTCACGT
>NW_007822691.1:0-839 GCF_000696425.1 Galeopterus variegatus
TCTTACTCCTGGAATTTTATCAATATTTTTTGGATGTTTTAGGTATCTTTTGTTCCTTTTTCCCCCTTTTACTGGGTGTCTTCAGTGTTCGTGGTTTTTTGAGGTGGTAAGATAGAGTTTCTTTTTCTTTCTCATTTGCACTTTTGTTCTACCAGTGAGTTTCATTCTTCCTTGTGTATTCACAGTGGTGATAATCATTTTTTGGATTCCAAATGTAGGGCTCCCTTGAGGATTTCTTGTAGAGCTGGTCATGCCTTGAGGAACTCCCACAGTTTTTGTTTTTCTGGGAGATATACTATTTTCCTTTGTTTCTGGGTATAATACTCTTGGCTGGCAGTTTTTCTTTGTTTGTTTGTTTTTTCTTTTACTATTTTCAATATATTATTTCATTCTCTTCTGGCCCATCAAATTTCTGTTGAGATCTGCTGATAGTCTGATGGGGACTCCCTTATAGGTGACTTGATGCTTTTTTTCTTGCTGTTTTTAGGATTCTGTTTTTGTCTTTGAGTTTGACAGTTTGACTATAATGTGTCTGAGAAAGGACCATTTTAAATTGAATTTGTTTGGGGAACTTCGAGCCTCCTGGATGTGAAGGTCCATGTCTCTTTCTATACCTGGGGAGATTTTTGCTATTATTTAATTGAATATGTTTTCAATGCCATTTCCTTTCACCTTCCCTTCCAGAACACCCATGATTATGATATTTTTGCACTACATTTTGTCTGCTATTTACATTTTCTTCATTTTTTTTTAGCACTTATTTATTTATTTATTTATATTTATTTATTTATTTATTTTTTGGTCCCCCTGGGTTATCTTGAAAAGACTGTCTTCAGGAC
>NW_007822692.1:0-839 GCF_000696425.1 Galeopterus variegatus
AAACATTTGAGTTTAAAGCAAAAATTCAAAGCAGATAAATCTTGTCCTCTTCAACCCACTTCTATTACTCATCCTCCAGGTCCACAGGGCATTTTGTGACCCCCAAGAATGCCTAAGCTTCAATGCTAAACTTCTCTCTTTCTTTGAGAAATGTACCCAGCTTCTGAGCTTCCCAGTCTTCATATATCAAGTGGACAGAATGATACCAACTTCTCAAGAATGCTGTGCGACTTACGTGAGATCACGTGCATAAAGAACCTTGCAGAACCAGGCACATGTTAGATGTGTTTCCTGCCCTACATTCTCCCTCCCTGCCTCTTTCTGACAAATTCTGGAGGAGCTAATAGTGAGTTTAAAGTCAGGGAGAGGCCGGCCCGGTGGCGCACTGCTACAGTGCACCGCTTGGGAGCATGGTGGTTCTCCCGCCGAGGGTTCGGATCCCACATACAGACCGGTTCCCGCTCACTGGCTGAGCGAGGGGCGGGTGCGACACTGAGGGTTGCGATCCCGTTGCCGGTCCCGGTCCAGTACGGGCACGACACTGAGGGTTGCGATCCGTTGCCGGACACGAAAAAAGACAAAAGGGAAAAAAATAAATAAATTAAAAAAAAATAAAGTCAGGGAGGACTCCACCACAACCAGACATCTGGAACTTAAAGTTTGGAAAGTAACTCATCGGCAATTCGGCAATTTGTATCAAACCTTCAGTGTAATTGATCCAGAGCAATCACATTTCTAGAAATTTATCCTAAAAAGATATTCACCTAAGTACACAAGAAATAAACATCACATCACTGGTAATAGTTACAAAGAATTGCAAATCAACTAAATAACTATCA
>NW_007822693.1:0-839 GCF_000696425.1 Galeopterus variegatus
ATTGTTATAATAAATATTTGGCAGAGGAGGGACTGAATGAATCAAGTCAGAAACACCTTGGCCAGTTGTGTTTTTCACATTGAAAAGGTTCTCAAACCTTTCACCTCCCAGTCCCCCAGAATGGCTCTTGTCACCCCACTGCTGTTGGTGGAGGCTCGTGGGGTCTGCTTCATCCATAGAAAAGAACTGAGCATTCTCTTCTTGCTGAAACTGGAGTTTAGAGGCAAGAAGAATATAATTAATTGTATGTGTAATGTTATATATATACACACATATATATGTTCTATGTGTGAATGTGTATGAGTGTGTGTGTTGAGTGTGTGTGTGTGTGTATTTGTATACTGGCCTGATTCACAGGTGTCAGAATCAGGGAGAGAACTTCATTTCATAATGGCAGAGAAATAGACTAGAAGGCCTCTTAAGTAAAGTCCTTTCTCATAATAACAGTATTTATTGAGCCTTTAGTGTTTTGCACATGTTACATTATTCAAAAACAATTCTCTGGGGTAGATACCATTGTAATTTCCACTTCGTGGATGAGGAAATGGGAACTTGTTCAAGCTAAGATTTGAACCCAAGCAGTTTGACACAGCAGCCTGAACCCCTGACCACTCGTTACACAATTCTGTCTATTAGATGAAGACCACTCTGGGAGATTTTTGGGTGAGGAGGAACTCTCGTTACAATAATCAATCCAGGGGAAATTTCTCTGGACCTTTGGAGGAAGATTCAAAACCCCTTTTCCATCTCAATTCTAGGTCTGCTTGATAAACCAGGGATTGAGCTATCCTGTGTCTTCCAGAAGACTCTGTTCCCTGGGACAGCAGGGCATTTCTTTG
>NW_007822694.1:0-839 GCF_000696425.1 Galeopterus variegatus
GTGGAGGGAGGAGATAATCTGTGTGCTTTGAGCCCATGCAAGTGTATTTTGCTAAATTGTTGCATAGTGAAGAGTGTAAGAGACAAATAGAGACCAGTGTAAGGAAGAAGGCTGGATTCCCCAGGACCTGAAAGATAGGAGGCAATGGACTGGGCTCTGCAGTTGGCAACTGGCGCCCATTTCCATGTCATTACCCTGTTGGGAGCAGAGCCTCTAAGAGCTATTGGGGATGCCTGGAGGTAGATCACGACATGGGTGGCCTGGAGAGTGGCAGTCAGTCATCCTAGCTGCTGACTTTGGCTTGAAAATGATGGACACTGCTACTAGAGCCATCAAACTATCTGAGTGCCATGTGAGCTGGGCCAGTGAGCATCTTTCAGGGAGGCTGCCGAGGATGGAAAGTCAGAGGCCCCTCCCGAGGGCTCTTGGACTGTGTCAGCCCAGGGTTCTCAGATGACCCCAGCCAAGTAGGGGCAGATCCCTGTAATATGCTCCCTATTGGATTTTCTTCCAATTCCAGCTGGTGGGAAACAAACAAGATTTAGTACAATCTCAAAAGCAAATAAAATATGTACTAAAGTTATATTATGAAAACCACTGATAGCCATTACAGTAGGAAGAAATATTATTCAAGAAGGCATGTCAAATATGAGAATGTTTTTTCCCCTGTCTGTTTAGTAAAAATGGAGAATTCTTATATCTGACATCCCCTAAGGACTGTTTCTTAGAAGGTGATTGGTAAATTCTTTCTGCTTAACTAGCTGGCAAAAAGGGACACATATCTTCAACTTATCTGTCTCTATATGAA
Organism: Galeopterus variegatus; assembly: GCF_000696425.1. Classification (NCBI taxonomy): domain Eukaryota; kingdom Metazoa; phylum Chordata; class Mammalia; order Dermoptera; family Cynocephalidae; genus Galeopterus; species Galeopterus variegatus. The sequence continues at coordinate 809 of NW_007822694.1, forward strand.
AAACACTTAAAAAGCACTTGTAGAGAATACA
>NW_007822695.1:0-839 GCF_000696425.1 Galeopterus variegatus
GGCGGCAGCCCTGCCGCGCCTCCCAAGCGGCGCACTATCCAGTGCGCCACTGGGCCGGCCCCCCTACAGCTCTATTTTTAATAATCAAGAGTTGGAGCTAACCTAAATGTCCACTGACAGATGACTGGGTAAGGAAAATGTGATATTTGTACACAATCGACTACTACTCAGCAATTTTTTTTAAAAAGTCTCCCATTTGCACCAACGTGGATGAGCTTGGAGAAAATTATGTTAAGTGAAATAAGCCAGGCACAGAAAGAGAAATACCATGTCCTCACTCATAAGTGGGACCTAAAAAATTAAATGTATACTTAAATAAGAAAGAATGAAAGAAAGAGGGAACCTAATCACAAACATACACTGAATTTTTGTGGGGAGAGAACAAAACTCTGGTTACCAGGGGAAGAAATTGGCAAGAATCCGGTTAAGAGTCACAAAGAAGGATTATGTTTTGCAGTGATGAATATACTAATTGTCCTGAATCGATCTCACATATTGTACAGGTATTGATATTCAACCATGCACCTCATGAATATGTATAATCAATTACGTTTCAATGAAAACACACACACAAGATTGACTTAAGTGGGAGATCACTATTTTTTGCAGTTACCGAAACCTATAATAAACTGTGCTTGTGTTAAGTGTGGCTCATCCATTTGGAAATGGGACCTGATGAAAGACAATGGTGTGAGCCTGGTCAAGGCACCTACAATGGGGTTGGGAGGCCATTCAGCTTGAGCCTCCAGCAGGTCTAATCCAAAGGTGCCCTGAACTTTTGAACTCATGATCAATCACAGGGGTCACAACCTCCTGGAAGAACAATAGTCAAAACATAC
>NW_007822696.1:0-839 GCF_000696425.1 Galeopterus variegatus
AAAAAAAAAAAAAAAAAAAAAAAAAAAAAAAAACCACAAAAAGAAAGAAAGAAATGAGATAAGTTGTGAAGACTGCCTGTGGAACTAAATCAGAGTCCAAAATCCAACTTTCTGACATTTCTGAAAAGATACTAATGTTCATGTACGAAGCCCAGACTAGTCAATGCACTGTGTTACCATTACAACTAATGTGGTTGTAATTAAGCTGAGAATTGAGAGTTCCTAGCTCCACTTTTGTAAAGTGGGCAGTCAGTATACAGTAGTCCCCCCTTATCCGCGGTGTAGCTTTCCACAGTCTCCATTACCCTCAGCCAACCACAATCTGAAAATGTTAAATGGAAAATTCCAGAAATAAACAATTGACAAGTTTTAAATTGTGCACCGCTCTGAGTAGCGTGATGAGATCTCGTGCCATCCATCTCTGTCCCACCTGGGATAGGACATGACTCATCCGTTCGTCCACTCTGTAGAACCCACCACCCGTAAGTCAGTAGCCAATTAGGTGATCAGTTCGATTGTCACGGGATCATGGTGCTTGGGTTCAAGGAACCCTTATTTTACTTAATAATAGCCCCAAAGCACAGGCCAATGATGCTGGCAATTCAGATGTGCCAAAGAGAAGCATGAAGTGCTTTCACTTAAAAGTGAAAAGGTGAAATGTCTTGCCTTATGAAGGAAAGAAAAAAATCGTACACTAAGTTTCCTAAGATCTATGGAAAGAACAAATCTTTTACCCATGAAATTGTGAAGCAGGAAAAAGAGATCTGTGCATAGTACATGTCGAGTTTGGTACTGTCCTCAGACTGGGGGTCTTCCTGGGGTGAGAGCGACGACTGTAC
>NW_007822697.1:0-839 GCF_000696425.1 Galeopterus variegatus
ACACAAGCTCCATCTTTTGAGCCATTAGGAAGTTAAGATACCTATCCAGGGTAGCAGGTTAGTGTGTCAAACAGAATGCAGGAAAAATGCAATGAAGTTCGATCTTACTTAGAGACTCCCGACTTCTTGAAGTGAGAGAACCCAAGATTGACTGTCAGAGCAAATATTGTTGATGTGGCTTTCTTTTCTTTTTTTTTTTTTCTGATGTGGAGCAGCTGTGGCAACAGAAACCCATCAATGTCTGGGAGACTTACTCTCTCACTTTAGAGTTCAGGAATACCAGCTTCAAATATCATGAAACTTCACTAGAATCTTGTATCTTTCTACCATGATGCATTAAATCAGCTACCTTACATTGAATAATCTCTACATCCTTGGCCATTCAAACTATAATTCCTATTCTGAATGGCACGGTGTGTGGGGCAGGGGTGGTGTGGGGGCAGGCCTTATTTCTTGCTAATGATTCACTAAAGAACATTTTCACGCTTATTTTCCTGGAAGTGGATTCAAACTCTACTCTCTTAAAACTGCAGACACACAGTATTAGTTTTGGTCAGAACAAACATACAAAAAAACATGCCACTGTATCTAAAAATCTTATGTTACATTGATCTCTAGAACAGTAGGGCTTTCATTTTAATATTTTATATGAAGAAAAGGGGATGCATTTCTATATTTATGAAAAAAAAGCAAAGAGCAATGCATGTTTCCAGCTCTCATTTGTCTGTAATTTTTTTAACTATAAGAATGGAAATCAGTGAATCAAACTATGTAAATTGTATGCATTTCACATAAGTACAATAGGTATAAATGTTCATATATTCACCCATCACTCAATA
>NW_007822698.1:0-839 GCF_000696425.1 Galeopterus variegatus
ATTGTTATTATTTTGAACAAGCTGTTACACCTTAGATCGCTAAAGAGTAAGAAAAACAAAACGAAATATTGATTCCTTGATCATCTTCCTTTATTTATGTAGGTCTGAGTTTCTCACCTGAAGAATTTTTTTCACATTGCTTTCAAGGCCGTTCCCCTGGCAACAAATTCCTCAATTTTTGTTAGTCTGAGAAGGTCTATTTTTTCTTCTTCACTTCTGAAAGATAATTTCTCGAGGTACTGAATTCTAGATTGGTGTTTTTGTTTTTGTTTTTTTTCAACACTAAATGTTACACTCCCCTCTCTCTTCCTTGCTTTTCTTCTGAGGAGAAGTCAAATATAATTCTTATTTTTGATCCTCTGTAGGTAAGGTGTTCCTTCCCTCCCCTGGCTTCTTTCAAGACTTTTAATGTATGTTAGATTTTCTGATGTTTGATTATGATATTCCTAGATGTAGCGTTTTTTGACATTTATCCTGCTTGCTGTTCTCTGAGCCTCTTGGAGCTGTGGTTTGGTGTCTGACATTAATTGGGGGAAAATTCTCATTCACCGTTGCTTCGGATGTTATTTCTATTCTTTTCTCTCTTTCTTCTTCTGGTATTTCCATTATGTGTATATTACGTCTTTTGTAGATGTCTCACAGTTTTTGTATATTCTTTTCTGGTTATTTTTCCAGTATTTTTTATTTTTGCTTTTCAGTTTTGGAAGTTTGTATTGTTTGATCCTTGTTACACTTTCCTCCATGTAACTGAGACGGAGAAAAGAGAAAGATAGAATTCGCTCAAAATATAGTCAATGAGGGCCGGAGGGACTGCCACCCATCAGGGGAGCAGCCCCAAT
>NW_007822699.1:0-839 GCF_000696425.1 Galeopterus variegatus
TGAGCCCAGGTATGGGGCTGGGTGGGGCCAGACAGGCAGAGAAAGGGGCCGTGAGGGTTCATGGCCTCAAAGGTGGCCTGAGGTGTCCTGATAGGGCACTGCCCACCCTCACCCTGCTGCCACCGGGTTTGGATGTTGCCGAAGGGCCCTGTCCCTGGGAGAGCCTGTGTCTGAAGTCTAGGGCATGTGTCTGTGATGTGGAGGTCTCTGAGTGCATCATAGTGGTGTTCGTGAGCCCTGTGGAGCTCACACACGTGTGCAGGTGCCCTGCATGCACCTACTTGAAAGGGAGGATGGGGCTAGCTAGGAGTCACCTGCAGAACTGGAAGTAGGGTAGGAGAGAGTCAGGTAAGCAGCAGTGCTGCTGGGGGCTGAGGAGGAGCCTGTAAGTGATCAGCTTTCACCAGACAGTCCCAGTGCTACTCCCAGTGCTATTCCTGCCTCCCAAGGCCAGAGCCAAGGGCAGGAGAATTGCTCACCTTGAAAGGGCAAGAGACCAGGGCTGGTGTAAGTCTGAGTGGGCTGCTTCCATCACAGCCAGTGAGAGCTCAGGCCTAAGGCCCCCAATTTGGGCCCTGTGCTGTGAGAGTGCCAGGGTAGTGCCCTCTCCAGGAGGAGGCCAAAGATGATGAGGATGGCGATTCCCATAGTTCCCACACCTCACTGGGGCACTGTTTGAAGGCAGGGCTCAGGTTTGGAGAACGTGGTGCCTGCCCAGGTTGGGGCAAGTCCCAGCAAGGTGTGTGGTAATTGCTGGAATTGGCTCTGAGTCCCTCCTGGGGTCTGGATTTGGGATTTAGGGATGTAGGGAGGAGTGCAAGAAAAGGAGAATATTTTCA
>NW_007822700.1:0-839 GCF_000696425.1 Galeopterus variegatus
CCTGGCTGGCAGAACTTTTGCCTATACAACTTCCAGAAATATGTAATGGGTTTCATACTAATGTGATTATTTTGTCCACTTCATTGGACAGAAGCCAACACCCACAATTGTTTTCTAGGCACAGCTCTCTGAATTTACTTCCTCGCTACTTTGGGATTAGTTTTTGTGAGATCATGACATTTATATTCTGGAAGTCTTTGGTCCAGAAAAGATGGTTTACTTTACTTATTGCAAAGGTTTTAACAAGAGGTCATGCAGCCACACCCTTGATTTGATCTATGCCCTCAGTCTGTATTTTGCTTTGAGAATCTTTTCCTGGCTAAAGAGACTGGAAATGAGTTACTGCTATATTTTCTAACCTGGTAAGTCATTCGGCTTATAAATTCACTGGTTCTTTCTTTATCTCATCTTTTTCTGATGTCCCTTGTCATATATAGTTAAAAGCAACCAGCTAACACTTTCAGTATTCTGGCTGGGGCTCTCAGCCAAATCAAACATTTTTAAGGTATACTTTTTATCTTTTATTATACATATATAACATATATATATATATTATTTTGCTGCAGATGGCATTTTTTCTTTTTAAAAACACCATTATTGAAAAATAATTCACATGTTATAAAAATCACTCTTAAAAATGTACAATTCAGTGGGTGTGCAACCATCACCACTATATAATTTTAGAACATTTTTGTGACTCCAAAGAGAAAACTTGTACCCATTAGTAGTCACTCCCCATCACTCCATCCTCTGGCAAACAATCTACTTTCTGTTTCTATGGATTGGCCTATTCTGGCCATTTCATATAAATAGAGTTATAGGATATGTGGATTTTTGTG
>NW_007822701.1:0-839 GCF_000696425.1 Galeopterus variegatus
GTCACGCCCTCCCTTGTCCCTCTGAAGCAGTCGCAGCCTGGGGGTCTGCACTCTTCTCAGCGGGTTTCCCTACACCTGCCCACGGCATTGTGAATAGTCCCCAACCGCCCCATTTGACTGTGTTTCCTGCTGGAACCTGCACTGAACCACACAGAACCAGAAAATGCTCAGAAGAGGAAGCCAGAGTGATCCACAGAGATATGCAAAGATGGGCAGCTTCCCAGACGCAGCAAGCATGGCTTCAGATTGGCAAAAGCAACCCGTGTGGATGACAGGGAGCGGGCAGGTGTGCACCGTGGGGAGGGCAGGGCGGCACACTCCCCGCAGAGCAGTCTCTCCCAGCCCCGCTGTGCATGACTCTCTAGCAGAGCAGGATCACAGGGGAGCTGTGCAAGGACACTCGCCCAGGGCTGCACCACCGGACACTGCCTGCTTGTCCCAGAAAAAGAGAGGACGAACAAGCAGTGAGATGACTGAGCTGGATCCACAGGTGCAGACAGGGACAGGCCATTCTGCGTGAACGGAGCATGCTGCCCGAGGACGCATTCAGCACGATGCCATTCCTGCAAACGGCAAAGCCCCGAAAGCAGGCCACACTCTGTCCTGTTTATGGCCACACGTGCACGTAGTGACAACATGAAAGCACCCATGGGAACAAGAAATACCAGCTTCAGGAGAGCAAGGCAGGAGAAGGGAAGGGGCGGGCGCCGAGGGAAGGCGTGAGCTGTTTCTCCTGCTTTATTTCTTTCAAGAGAGAGACAGTTCTGGAACATACGGCAAAATGTTAGCATCTGTTAGATCGTGGTGGTGGGTACATGGGTACCTTTGGTGTTAATTCT
>NW_007822702.1:0-839 GCF_000696425.1 Galeopterus variegatus
AAAAAAAAAAAAAAAAAAAAAAAGCCAGAGGTATAACACTACCTGACTTCAAAATTTACTACAAAGCTGTAGTAACCAAAACAGCATGGTACTGGCATAAAAATGAACACTCAGACCAGTGGAGCAGCATAGAGAACCCAGAAATCACCCCCACAGACTTACAGCCAATTAATATTTGACAAGAGCAACAAAAACGTACATTGGGGAAAAGACTGCCTCTTCTATAAGTGGTGCTGGGCAAATTGGATATCCATATGCAAAAGAATAACAGCAGACATGCACCTCTCACCACATGCCAAAATCAACTCAAAATGGATTAAAGACTTAATTAAGTATAAGACCTAAAACTGTAAAACTACCAGGGGAAAATATAGGAGAAACACTTCAGGAACTAGGTCTGGATACAGACTTTATGAACAAGAGCCCAAAAGCACAAGCAATAACAAGAAAAAATAAACAAATGGGACCATATCAAACTAAAAAGCTTCTGTATAACAAAGGAAACAATCAAAAGAGCAAAACGGTAACCTACAGAGTAGGAGAAAATTTTTACAATTATACATGAGAGGATGGATTAATATCCAGAATATACAAGGAACTCAAGCAATTACACAGTAAAAAAACCAAATAACTCAATTAAAAATTGGGCAAAGGAGCTCAATAGATATTTTTCTAAGGAAGACATATAAATGGCCAACAGGTACATGAAAAATGCGCAACATCACTAATCATCAGGGAAATTCAAATTCTTTTTTAAAAATATTTTATTGTATTTTATTTTGTTGATATACAATGTGGTTGATTATTGTGGCCCATTACCGAAACCTCACTCCCCCCTT
>NW_007822703.1:0-839 GCF_000696425.1 Galeopterus variegatus
AGGGTTGCGATCCATTGCCGGACACGAAAAAAGACAAAAAGGAAAAAAAAAAAAAGAAGTAGAGATCATTGCTGGTCTGCCCTACAAATTTCAGAGTTGCCAGCCTTACAATTCCTTAAAATAAATTTCATTATATCTATCTATATCTATATATGTATACATGTATGTAGACTTAGATAATTATAAAGAGATTTATTTCAAGGAATTGGCTTATCTATTTTTATACACATAGATGCATACAGATATATCTCACTATAGTTATCTAACTCTACATTTCTATCTATACACATACACACATATGTAACTTCAAAAAGTTTCTGGAAGGATTTGTATTATCTTTCGATTCTATTTTTTCCATGAACTTTTTGAAGTATCTATATATATATATATATATATATGGATCTGGCCAGTACTCCTATGTCGACTGGTCCTTGGTTGTAGGCTGCTCCAGGAAGGAGGCACGACCCTGGGAAGGGTAGTCATCATCTGCTGGCACTTCCCAAAGAGGGTCGACAGTGGTGGCAACTTCCAGCCACACTCCTCGCATCAGAAGGAGTAGGTCCTCCGTCCCTGAGGTGCCCTGGACAGCACCTCTCAGCGTCCACACCAACTGGGCAGACTGATATGCACAGAGTAAATTACCAGCACTGCCAAGTAAAACCGAGAATAATAAAATCACATAATTTAGAGATGATGTGATGTGATGTGTTTAACATTTCCAATTGGTTGACTTAAAGTCCATAATTTGGGAAAGAACTTAGAGATTATTAAGTACAAAACAATCTGGCAAACACTGACACCTTCAGACCTTCCAGTATGTGGAGGTAAATCTGGGCTGC
>NW_007822704.1:0-839 GCF_000696425.1 Galeopterus variegatus
GGTGGGAGCTCCAAGGCCCCCCGAGGACTAGATTCATATAGTTTTACTTCCTCTACATTCTGTTGGGCAAAATAATAAATTCAACCTCCTACAATGGAGGGAGGAGCTGTGAAGGTTCTGTGGCCATATTTAACCTGCCATGGTTTTTTGTTTGGCCACAATTATTAATAGTCCTCTTACATGTAAAATAAGTTCACCCCTCCCAAGACCTTCAAAAGTCTCATCCAGTTACAGTATCAGGTTCAAAATCCTAGAGCTTGTGATCTACATCTTGTCTGGATAGAAGGGAAGCCCCACAGGTGCAGCAGCTACTCTTGACCCAGAAATCTGTGAATTTCAAGCACCCAACATCCAAGGGACAGGGACCAGATGATGCAATAGCCACTCCCATTCAAATAGGGGCAGAGTGAGTGGCACATAGCAATTCCGACATCTAGCTAGCACATGTCACCTGAGTTCCCTACCTCCAAGGCAGGTTATATTCCTTGATCAGGACCTGCCTCTGCTCCCTGGGAGTAGTTTCCCAACCAGTCCTTTTCTGTGGCTCTTAATTTTTTTTTTTTTCAAAGATGACCGGTAAGGGGATCTTAACCCTTGACTTGGTGTTGTCAGCACCACGCTCAGCCAGTGAGCCAACCGGCCATCCCTATATGGGATCCGAACCTGGGGCCCTGGTGCTATCAGCACCGCACTCTCCCGAGTGAGCCATGGGCCGGCCCTTTTGTGGCTCTTAAATACACCTTCTAGGCTCTTGGCCATACCCTTTACATTCCTTTTTCTTTCCATAAAAGATGGTCCATGTTCATAGCTTTTTCAGCCTGCTTCCTACCTGTAGATTT
>NW_007822705.1:0-839 GCF_000696425.1 Galeopterus variegatus
TGACCACACTACATTGCCAGCTGCTAATTCCCATCATCACTGTCATTCTGGAAGCACATTTTCCAGAAACCTTTTTTCTTGTCTGGGTTCCTGAAGATCTGTTTACATGGGTCCAGAGATCTGGAAGTCAAAAGAGGAAGATTCAATACTATCCATCAGTGCCTGAAGCCTAACACATGCACATTGGTGAATACTGGAGAGTCACCTACTGAGGTGCTGCAGGCAGCTGAGAGCATCAGCATTCCCGCCTCTGGGCTTCCAGACAGGTCTGAGGACCACATGGTTATGCAGCTTATATACTGGCTTCTGGAGGAAAACCAGAGAATCTCCTGTCTCAGGTATTTGCATCTTTGACTACCATGCACATTTAGCACTTTTTAAAAATCATTTTATTTATTTTAACGGAACATATTTGATTGAACATATCTGTGGGTTGCAACATTGAATATCAATGCCCGTGTGCAATTTTTGATGTGAAGTCTGGATAATTAGTATATGCAATGTTACAGACTGCAATCGATTTTCTTGGCCCTTTACCAACACCTCCCTGACTCCTGTCCCCATTTCCCACCTATGCTAAGCTCATTTTTGTTCTCTTGTTTGAAAGTTGAATGTATTATTGTGATTTCTGTATCTTTCTTTCTTTCTTTCTTTCCTTCTTTCTTTCTTTCTTTCTTTCTTTCTTTCTTTCTTTCTTTCTTTCTTTCTTTCTTTCTTTCTTTCTTTCGTCCATTTGTTCTTTTTATAGCTCCCTCATATGAGTGAAGACATGCGGTATTTCTCTTTCTGTGCCAGGCTTATTTCACTTAACATGATTTTCTCTAATTTCATCCATGTTT
>NW_007822706.1:0-839 GCF_000696425.1 Galeopterus variegatus
ACTGAATTTTCCTCATTTTACCTTAAGTTTTTGGTATCAGATAGAATGGGAGTCCCAGAAGCGGAAATTTACTACCGGTTTATTACTGAAAACTTATATCTTGATATACCTGTTTCAGAACTGTGATTTTGCATTAGGGACTTTCATGCCTAATGGCTTTGACAGGAAAACACAATTGCAGATCACAGGGCCTAGCACATCAGAATTGGGAGTGACAGTAGATGTCCTTTAGCCAAGGTCTATGATATAATTGAACTTTCAATCTCTTCTGAGAGATGGAACAAAGAACAGGCTTTCCTAATGTTTGTTATAAAAGCAGTGGTTCCCTGTGTTCAGTGTTCTTTAGCTGTGATGCAAACTCACTGTGTGTATCAAATCCATCTAAGCATATGGAGCATGCTGGTGGGACCTAGGGACAGGGACAACTAACGTGAATATGCTGAAGCTCATGCTGCTTGCTATGCCCCGGTAACAATGTCCTGTGTTTCTGCTTCGGGAGTCTAGGTCTTCAGCCAGCATTTGTGAAACAGTAACAGGCCAACTTGTTCATTTGTAATTAGGGTGAAATCAAATGTCAGACCTGCTAATAGCCTCCCACCAAGTTGTAAGCATTTTTCAATGTACCATTCTATAATTAATATTTTTCCCATCTCTGTATGTTAGATACAGGGTCAATTCCAAACTCTAATTAATTTATCTTATTGATCTATCTTACTTTGATGATGGGCTATTTATAGAAATCAATAAATTTTTAAATACTCGGATCATAAAAAATGCTATTCCTATAAATAGAATATTTCTTATCAGAAAGTAAAATTCAGCAATATTTTAATAAGTGA
>NW_007822707.1:0-839 GCF_000696425.1 Galeopterus variegatus
ACCAAAATGGAGCCCCTCATGTTAAATGTCACATCATCAAACCGAAACTTTAAGGAAAGAGATAGATACCAAAACAGATCAGTTTCTCCTGAAAACAGGAGATTCCAGTCTTCCTGAGTCAGCATGATTAGGAGGTCCTAAAACACCTGATGGTATCCAATCAGCTTTTTCTCCCTATTGTTGTTTCCTTGTTCCCACCTTACAAAACCCACCGTCCTGCTATTGCGCAGCGAGCGTGCTCATTCTGTTCTGTAGAATGGACGCTGCTTGGATTCCCTTGTTGTTTGACATTCTTTTATAATGAAAAGTGTAAAACTTTATTTAGTAATTTAAAAAAAACTTCATTGACTCAAAAATATCACGTTCTTTTATGTATTTTACTAAATATTATAAAGATGTCAATTTTGACCAAATTGATCTATAAAATCAAAGCAAGTCAAATCAAAATCCCAAACAGATTTTTTTTTCAGGAAAAAACACTTGACACATTTATATGAAGTGTATATAAAAGAAAAAAGGCCCAAATAAAGTCAAAATACTTGCCCTACCAGATATTAAGAATTGCACTAAAGCCATAATAATTATGACAATGTGGTGTTCAACACCGAGAGATATGACAGGAGAAAAATCGGCCTTTCTTCTGATGCACAATTTATGATAGAAAGACATTACAAGTTAGAGTCAGAGGATGGGCTATTTAATAGATGCTGTGTTAAAATTATGTGTATGTATGTGTATATATACATATACACACAAGTATATATAAAATAAAACTGGGTACATATGTCCCATCATACACACAAATAAAAACATAAACTAAACACTTTATGCATGTAAAT
>NW_007822708.1:0-839 GCF_000696425.1 Galeopterus variegatus
ACACTCCTCTAGCTGGTTGGTGGCTCCTCACTTGAAAAGAAGGTGCACGCCAATGAGGATGCTCCTGGGTGTTACCCTTCTTCTACCGGGACTGATCACCTCCTTTCTCACCCTCTAAATGGGATCCTCACAATCCAAACCTCCATGCTGTACACCTCTGGGCTGTCTCCTGGACAATCTCTCGGCCTCCAGGGAGACATTAAAACCCAACCACCTCATTTTCTACTGCAATCAGGTTTGGCCTAAGTACAAACTAGACAATGGATCTCAGTGGCCAGAAGATGGCACTCTCGATTTAGATACTCTTAGAGATTTAGACAACTTTTGTCACTGAAAACACTCTCAATTTAGATACTCTTAGAGATTTAGACAACTTTTGTCACCGAAATGGCAAAGTTGGGGAGATTCCTTATGTTCAAGCCTTCTTCTATCTCCATTCACGTCCTTCTCTCTGTCAAAACTGTCCTATGTCTCAAATTTTCTCTCTGTCAAAACTGTCCTATGTCTCAAATTCTCCTAGCTCAAGCCTGACCTCTCCTTCTGGACTCAGATCAATCTCTTGATCAGTCAGACCACTCTGCTCTTTGATCACCTCCTTACACTCTAAATCCTCCACCAGCCCCTCCACCTTTTCCCTTTCTTCCCCATACCTGGTCTTGAGACACTTTTCCTCAGCCACCCAACCCCTTTCCTTCTCCCCCTTCATCAGGTGACAACCCCGCCTCAGCTCCAGCTCCTTTATACCCATTCTGTGAAGTGGAACGGACAGAGGGAATTCTCCAGGTCCATATTCCCTATTCTCTTTCTGATCTCTCCCAAATCGAAAAATGACTGGGATG
>NW_007822709.1:0-839 GCF_000696425.1 Galeopterus variegatus
TTGTTAGGCTTATTTCTGGCTTACAAAAGAAAATGTGAGCAATTTAGGTCAATGGGCTATGGGAGAAAGTTACCTAGATTTATGGAAAGATTTTTGAGATCTCAAAAAGAAGCACAAAGAAAAGACTGCCTTTTCTGGTTTTATTTTTTTACCTCCAGATGTTGGTTTGTGAGAATATGATGCTTGAAGCTGTTGAAGTTATTTTGTGGGTGAGGGAAGTTTTAGCACCCACAGAGGATAGGGGAAAGATAGAAGGAATTTGTGTCTCTGTTGACATTTTGAGCAACTGAATTGACCACGCATAGAAAGCCTTATTATTATGTGAGACAGTAAATTTTGTTTTTTTAAAAATTATTTTGGATTAAATTTTTACTATAGTTGAATACCTTCTAATAAATACAGCCATAATTTTGTATACTTTGAAAAGTCTGGCATCTTCCAATTTCTCCTCCTCATGTGCATGCTTTCCTTTATCTTCTTGAATATATGGAGCATATTTATAGCCATTTTAATGTCCTTATCTGGTAGTTCTTAACACACGTTATTTGTGAGTCTGTTTTCACAGATTGATTTTTCTCCTATGGTCATATTTTCCTGATTCTTCCCATGCCTGGCAGTATTTGATTGGATGCTGGACGTTGTTGAGTGCTGGATTTTGTTGTGTTCCTTTAAGCATCTGGGTTTTTTTTTTCTGGGATGCAGTCAAGTTACCTGAAATTAATTTAATCTTTTGATTCTTGCTTTGCTAGTGTGTGTCGAAAGCATACTTTAGCCCTGAAATAATTTGGCCTCACTACTTTTAATGATTCTATCCCAAACCCTTTGTATTAAGAGATCTT
>NW_007822710.1:0-839 GCF_000696425.1 Galeopterus variegatus
GAATTGGAAAGGAGGGCATGATTCAAGTGTATAATAGAGGTAGAGGGGACTCAAAATCATCTAAAAAGGAGAACATCTGGCTATCACTCTCTCAGTCCCAATTCTACAGATCTCAGGAGGCACATATTGTACCCTCTCCCTTAAACATCTTTGAAGAGAGTACAGTGGGGTAGAAAGTTCACTGGCCACAAACAAGTAGATTTTAGTCTTGGCTCTATACCCTGTTAGCTGTGTTACCTTACCTTATTTAATTAACTTCTCTGAGCTTTGTTTTCTCTCTGAGTAAAATAAGATTATTAATTGCTTACTGAAAAACAGGGTTGGTATAGGCTAAGTCTTAAATGAAAGAACATCCTTAATGGAATCTATAAATGCCCTGGAAAGCCTTTGTATACCATCAGGCTTTGAATAAATGGAAAGGATTATTATAATTATCAGTATATTTGATTTTAAGTGGCTGCCCACTTAAAATGCTTGGAGATTGAAATAGAGCCAAGTTTAAACCAGTCACTATTCATAACAGACTAAATTCTCTGTGTATTCAGCCTTCCATGGAGCATGATAATTAGCCATTGGTTCAATATTTATTGGCACATACTTTAGTTTAGCTTCTGTCAATCACAAATCTTTCTAGGACCATATAACTGATAATAATATTAGGGTTTGCTTAGGAAAAATATTATAAAATAAGACAGACAATAAGGATCTCAGTGTTCATTTTCTTTTGGGTATGTGGGAAACGTAAAGAAGCCTGAAGCAGTTAAGAATTTGCCCCCATCTTCCTATTTTTGTATTTTCAGTGTTTCTAAACTTCAAATAACCCAAAGCCTTCACAAATC
>NW_007822711.1:0-839 GCF_000696425.1 Galeopterus variegatus
CATGGGATCCGAACCCTCGGCGGGAGTGCCGCCACGCTCCCAAGCAGTGCACTCTCCAGTGTGCCACTGGGCCGGCCCTAAAAAAGCTTTCTTAATGAGTTCCTTAATACAGATAATTAATGAGTATATATAAATAAAATAATAGAGTGATATACATAATAATGAATTGTTCATAAGTATTCTCCCTAAAATAATGATCAAGGCAATACTGCTCCCTGTCACTTCTTTATTCTGTGTTTAGCCAGGGAACTATGACATGAAAGAGAAATAACTTGTATGAAATATGAAAAGAAAGAATCACCACTATCATTATTCACAGATGACACAATTGTCCACATAAGAAACCAAATGAATCTATAGACAGTTTATTAGAATCAGGAAGATTATAGAAATATGGATTCTATGATATGTAGGCTTTTGGCCCCCACCCCTCAATTTATGTGTTAAAAGGTAATCCCCAAGGGTGGTTTTAAGAGGTGGCCCTTGGGGAGGTGTTTAGGTCGTGCATGAGTGGCATTAGTGCCAACAGATGCCTGAGGGTGATTTTTGCTTCTTTCCCATGTGAGGACACAGCGAGAAGGTGACAGCTATGAAGTGGACAACCTGCTGCCTCATCAGACAACCTGCTGGCAACTTGATCCTATGTCTCAGACTCTAGAACTATAAAACATAAATTTTTGTTTATAAGCCACCCAGTTTATGGTATTTTTGTAACAGCAGCCTGAACAATTAAGAAAAGGAATAAAAACCAGTACTACAGTCAATTGCATTTCTATGCAGCGATGGTTAAAAAAATTTGATTTTCAAAAGAATACATTTAAAATAGCAACAAAAATATA
>NW_007822712.1:0-839 GCF_000696425.1 Galeopterus variegatus
TTTCAGTGAACATCATGTTTCTGAAATTCAGCTGTTGATGCTTGTACCTGGAAGCTCTAGCACATTCATTTTCACTGCTACATAGTTTTCCATTGTGTTTGTTTTCCACACACCACTTCCTTTCACAACATTTCAAATGCGATTATGTTTGCAAAAGCCGTAGCAGAGTCAGCACTCCAAAATAATTTGTTAAATTGGTGAATGACACCGAGCCCAGACTGAATGTAACAACTTACCCTTGTTTCTTCTGACTGGATTCTCTGCCCTTCCTCCCAAGGCTGAAGATCCTGCTAGCTCTTCCGCCCTGGGTTAATTACAGTTATAAAATTTTGTGACCAGCAATAAGAAAGCAGGAGGCCCTGCCCATAGCGCCTACACTACACTTCCCAGAAAGCATTGCGGCGCTCTCTTACGTTATTTCAGTTAACTTTCTCCCAAGGAGAACCTCCGTCCGAGTTGCGTGGGCGGGTCCAAAGGAGTTCTCCAATGAGCATCTCCGTAGGCTGAGAGGGCGGGGAAATTGCCCAGTGAGCGACATGACAGATCCACCAATAAGAGGGAAGGTTGCTGGGGCTGTCGTGGTCGCGTCACTGAGCCGCGCCCGCTAATGCGGGCTCCTTGTCACCTGCCGTCTGCCTGTGGCTCGCTCCTTCCCCTCCTCCTTTCGACTCCGCTTCCATGTCCCTGGTGTTCACAGCACCCCAGAACCTCCACGCCCATGGCTGCTAGCCGGAAGGAGTCTTCTTTCATCTCCTGTTCTTCCGCCTCGAGCTGCGATGCAGACGACGAGGGCGTGCGCGGCACCTGCGAAGATGCTTCTCTGTGCAAGAGGTGCCTGC
>NW_007822713.1:0-839 GCF_000696425.1 Galeopterus variegatus
AAGCTCCAAGCAGGGAAAAGCATAAAAAGCCACACTTAGGCACATACAAGTAAAACTTCTGAGAAACAAAGATAGAAAATCTTAAAAAGCAGCCATACCCATGGGTAGTAACTATAAACCGTGAACAAACTATAAACCTATGCATTCATCTAGCCGTGCATTTGTCCCAGTCTGGAATGATTTCTGTAAAAAAAGAAAAAAACCCACCCCCCCAAAAAAAGGTATTTAAAAAATACATACAATACATATAGACCTTTGTAAATGTCAGTTGTTAAAAAAGTATCTTCAGACAGAATTCACAAACTTACTGTTAATTATTCTTTAAAAAACTATTTTAAGAAGTCATACACATCTATTAAATTGTTGCTATAGCCCCACCTAAAAGTCTTGACAAGTTAATTAACTAACAATGGCAAAGTTATTTCATCTCCCTTGTGTCTATTTCCTAATCAGTAAAATATATCTAAACACTCTCCCATATAGAGACAGTGATGTAACAACCTAAGCAACACCGTGGGAAGGATGAAGTCATATTGTGGATGACAAAATAAAGGAAAGGAAAAAAAGGAAAACAAACAAACAAAAAATAAAATACAACTATAAATGGGAATTCTAGGGCTAAAAAACACAATAACTCAAATAAATTCACAGGGGAAAGACTCAATGTGAATGAAGACAAAACAATTAGTCTACTATGAGGAACAGAAAAAAAGATTGAAAAAATGAACATAAGCTCAGAGATCTCTGGGACAATTGCAAAGATTTTTTTTTTTTTTCCCTTTTTGTCTTTTTTACTGACCGGTAACTGGATCGCAACCCTCGGTGTTGCGCCCGCACCG
>NW_007822714.1:0-839 GCF_000696425.1 Galeopterus variegatus
GGGAAATATGGACGTGAACATGGTTAGTGTGGACTACTCTAGGTAGAAGTTTGATTGTGATAGAAAGAGAAGGACCATCAGTCAGTAGCTTTCAACACTGCCTGAACATTGGAATCGCCTGGGGAGTTTTAAAAAATATCGATGTCTAAATCCTTTCCACCCCGTAAATTCTGACTACTATGTCTAGGTACATCCTAGGCATCAGGAATTTTAAAAGTTCCCCGAGGAACCTCTACTATACAAGACCACTGGGCTAGAGGAAGACAAGATAGATTAGTCTGAGAAACATGAGGATCGATGGGGGGAGGTCCCTGAGGAAACACCACAAAGGAGTTTTCCAATAGGCATGAGGAACTTAGATGAATATTTGTCTGATGCTGGGGTGCCAAATGCAGGCTGTTTGGTTGAACATTGATTAAGTCCATGACTTGTCAAAGGACCTTGAAAGGGCTCCTCTTATGTGAGTGGCTAACTGGACAGAATGGTGCAGATGGAAAGCCATGGGAGGTTGAAGGGGAGTGCAGGGGGTGGGGGGGAAACGAGGTCACTTCACTCCCCATACGGTTTGGGCCCTTGCTCCTGTTGTAGTCCTCTTGCGGGGCCTGTTCACTGGTGCTTGTTTTCCTGAATGTTTGTTCTATGGCCTTCCTTGACATTGATGGTCTTCCCCATTGTCCAGCCTTGTCTGGCTGCTTGGAATCAAGTCCACATGACTATTCTGACCGTCACTATTTTTTTTTTTTCCTTTTTGTCTTTTTTCGTGACCAGCAATGGATCACAACCCTCAGTGTTGTGCCCGCACCTCGCTCAGCCAGTGAGCAGCCGGTCTGTATGTGGGA
>NW_007822715.1:0-839 GCF_000696425.1 Galeopterus variegatus
TACTGATTCAGCATGATTGTTGTAATTATGTAATGCTTGGCTTGTGGCCGCTATTGTGTACAAAGAGTAAAAAGGTATCTGCTCTGAACCGGTGGTTGGCAGAGCAGGGAAGGAGGGCAGAGCATGGAGCGTCAGCAGAGTAGATCCTGAGCTTGTGTCAGAATAAAGCATGTCTGTGAAGCCCATGTCTGAAGAATAAAGTATGTCTACCTTGCATAAAGCTGCCAGTATCTTCTTTTGATTAACTGACTCACGACCTGCACAGGAAGGGGCAGAAGGATCTGAGATCTTAGCACCACACTAGATGATGGATTGCCCCTGGATATGATGTGTACCATTTCCAGACCAAATCATTTTTCACTTGAAATATTCTAGAACCTCTTCCCCTGCCACTGCAATTCAAGACACTCCAGATGGTAGAACTTCCATCAGCCTAACTCTTGAACTAAGGATAATACGGTGCAAAGCCCCCACAGACATGCAATGGCTACGTAGAGTGATCCAGAAGTAAACCCTGGTGCTTTAAACCACTGAGATGTGAGGATTCTTTGTCACCGTAGCATAGCATAGCCTGACCAGATTCACACAACCAGGTTACCTCAACTTGAAGGCAAAATGATTCAATAACGTTTATACAATAGAATAACTGATACAAAATAATATCTAAGCTTCTTATGAAATATCAAAACTTTGAGATACACAGTTTCAATTACTTTGAGGGACACACACCCCACCCACCCCTGATATGTCTAAAAGGCCTCATTCCAGTACAGCAAATGGTCCACTGGTTTTGATTAAATAACACTAATGATGTTTATATTTACTCATTCTACCTGGTA
>NW_007822716.1:0-839 GCF_000696425.1 Galeopterus variegatus
GAGCAATTACATATTTCCTCATGTGACTAATATTGCACACAAGTCTATTGGGGAACAATAAGCCTTGTAATTCCTTTAATTTCTTTTATGTTCACCTGGGATAGAAGCCAGATTCCTTTTGGCTTCAACTTACTCATTGATGGCTATACGTAACAGAGGCTTCTCTTTTCATTCCTATTTTCAGGTTTTGCCAGCTTTAACACCTTATCTTTTTTGCAGAATTTTGTCACTATCTTTTATTTGCTAGAAATAAATTTTCTGCATTTATCATATTTACCCCAAATACTTTCCCATTCCGTTACTTTGGAATGTAAGTTCATTTGTATCCTTTTCAAATAACTGAGATTTGTTACAACGAATTAAAACTTTTCAAGATGAAAACTTGCAGAAATGCCATATTTTGGAAACATTCTGTTTACTATGTTTGTCAAAAATTTACATGCCCTTGATATGCTCCATTTATCTTGGCATCTGTTACCCAATTTCTTAACTACAATGAACACATTTCCACTTTCCCTGGCTGTTCTCCCTAGCAAAGAGAGAGAGAGATTGTCTTGCGATCTCCACTTTATAGAGTCACATGCTACTTTCATTTTTAATTTGTGTGGCTTGGCTATAATTTATTTATGTAAGTTTCCAGTGTATGTGTCTTTCATAAGAGATTAATAAGTTTGAGAAGCATCCCGTTCTTTAAAAAAACGAGGGTAATCAATATAAAAATAATGCTGCACTTACTGAAGTCTATGAGTTTCAAAATTTTAAATATTTTATCATATAAATTGCCTGCCCCTGATGTTGCAGGCAGGTACCAATATGAAAGAATGCAGTATTTTCTCTTG
>NW_007822717.1:0-839 GCF_000696425.1 Galeopterus variegatus
TAATCAGAAAAAAGGAAGTAGAGTTACTCTAAAAGAAGCGTGAATGAGTCAATCCTTCTCTCTCCCTTATTAGACGAATGTTTAATTCTAAGGACACCCGCTCACCCCTGTGCTTCTGTGCAAGTGCAGCTGCACATTCCATGCATTTTCTGTCTTTGTGGGAGAGACGAGGCATGGATCTTTCTAGTCGGCCTTCTTTTCTGCCACTTCACCCCTGTGTTTCTGTTTACGAAACTCTTCCAAGCACTTTCACGTCCACTATCAGTGGTTTCTCACAATCAGTCCAGGAGGCAGGCAGAGCAAGGGCTGTGTTCATTTGTAGAGGGGGGAAATCTGTGGGAGGGTATCATTTGAGTGGAGTCTCTTTTATTTTCAGGAATCCATACCTCATTCACGCCCCTGACCTGCTCCCAAGAGTGTCCTGCAGAATCAGGGCTGGCACAAGCGAGGACAGCCATGGGGATGGGGAGATGGACTTCCTCCTTGCTGGACCGCAAGCCATCGGCACCTCTCCGGGCCGTGGAATCCCATAGTGCTGGGGCAGGTCTCTGAATCATGGTGTCAACCCATACTTGTGACAGAAGCACAAATTGCTACTTCCCAGTACAGTGAATCTCAACATCTGATTTCCACTGACAGCTAAATTAGCAAATTGACTAAACACTAATATGTTTTATGTCCTGTCGTATGCCAGATTTAGTGTGTTCCAGGCACAACACAATGCAGGGGAGTTTGGATTTACTGGCTCAGGGGTAAACTGCAAACTTTTCACTGTGTGCATTTCACAGGCTGAACTAGGAAACAATTCCTGCGTCCATCTGTCAGGGTCTCTGAACTGA
>NW_007822718.1:0-839 GCF_000696425.1 Galeopterus variegatus
TTTACTAGCAACTTTATCAGCAATGAAGATACTCTTTAAGTCTCCAATGCCCTATTCCTCTGTCTTATTTCTCAATTAGTTTGTAACTTGCTGGGGATGCAGGGCATTAATAATTGGGTCTGTTGAGTCCTCCAGCAGACAATGCAGGATGACACATGAAAAGTGCCCTCTGCTTCCCCTTTCCGCCTTTGAAAAGGGACACAGATTGTTAGAGTTCAGAGGAGGGAGAAGAGGTCGTGGTGGCCTTAGAGGGCGGGGGGGAGGCTTGGATACCCTCACTGAGGAGACAAGTCTTCATAGACGAATAAGGTTTGAAAAAGCTAAGCTTTTTGCACATGTTTGTTGCTGCTTGGAATCAGGACTTGGAGGCACCCTCACTTTGAAAAATTTTCCCCATGGCCTGTTGTCTGGGAAGAAGAAAGTCTGGCTTAGAAGTCTTGTATAGGACGCAAGAATAATTTCAAATGTCCAGAGTGTTCATTGAATCACAGAAACTTAGAAGGAGCCATAGAGATAATTGAGTCTAATTCTATAGCAGCAAATCCCAAATATGAGCTGCCTCAAAATTACCTGGGGAGTTGAAAAAAAATACAGATGTCTAGTTGCCATCCCTGGAGATTCTGATTCAGAAGCTCTGGGGCAGGAGTGGTGGTGGTGGTGGGGGTATGTTAACAAGTTTCCTAGCTGCTCAGGCAGTGAGGTCTGGTATACCTGTCGGATGATCACCCAACATTCATTTCAACACTCCCAGTGACTGGAGCTCACCACCTCCCAAGACAACCATTCCTGATACTGCATTTGAATACAGTGCCCAGTAAGTTCCATTGCCTGGATCTGAC
>NW_007822719.1:0-839 GCF_000696425.1 Galeopterus variegatus
ATAGATATTAAATAATTTATGCTAACTTTCTTCAAGTTGTTAAAACTTACAACTTAAGTATGAAATATAGGCTTTCTTTTTAGTACTCATTTTCATTTAACTGGGAAATGACTTCCACTGCATACTTCTGTAGTCACTGACCAGTAAGTGATAATCTATAATATCACATTATCAATGAATAAAGAGAACTTTTATTTTCTCTATACTTCTTTTGTCTTTAATGTGTCCTGAGAGAAATATTAGAAAAAAAAAGAAAAGAAAGAAAAAAGTAGCTACTTCAGGTATTACAATATGGAAGAAATATATATGTTACAAGTTAAATCAGTACAATTTATAATAATGGAACTCATTTTAAGTGGTGCCCAGAACACACAATGAACTGTGCAACATAAGGTGATTATTAAGCCTGGTTTTCTGTTTGATGGCTTTTCTAAAAATATTAAATATGGGAAATGAGGAGAGCCTTTGATACTCTACTTTGAAAATCACATTAAACCAGCATTCTCATAGCAGTTCCATCACTCTGGGATCATGTCTGAATTGTGATTTTGCAATAATTAGAGGAAGTACTCAAAATTACACAGAATACTTTGGTGGAAATTATACTGCTATATCTGAAACTCTAATGAACCTAGTTGGCTGCTTGCAATATTTTGGATATTATTTCTCCATATAATTTTGTCATCTTTCATCTTTCTTCTCCTTTGGGAACTCCAATTACATCTATATTAAGCTTATTTAGTGTTCCACAGTTCAATGATGCTTTTTATATCTTATTTTACTATTATTATTATTTATTTTTATTTTTATTTTTATTTTTTTTTTATTTTTATTTTTTT
>NW_007822720.1:0-839 GCF_000696425.1 Galeopterus variegatus
AAAAAAAAACCTGATTAAAAAATGGGCAAAGGAGCTGAATAGGCATTTCTCAAAGGAAGATTTATAAATGGCCAATGGACACATGAAAAAATGCTCAACATCACTCAGCATCAGGGAGATGCAAATCAAAACGCCATGGAGATATCATCTCACCCCAGTTAGACTGGCTATTATCAGAAAGACAGAGAATAGCAAATGCTGACAAGGATGCAGAGAAAGGGGAACCCTCTTACACTGTTGGTGGGATTGTAAATTAGCACAGCCATTATGGAAAACAGTATGGAGTTTTCTCAAAGACTACAGATAGAACTGCCATATGATCCAGCAATACCACTGCTGGATATATACCCAAAGGAATGAAGATCATCATGTTGAAGGGATACCTGTATTCCCATGTTTATGGCACACTGTTTACAACAGCTGACAGTTGGAAACAACCTAAATGTCTATCATTGGATGACTGGATAAGGAAAATGTCATATATCTACACAATGGAATACTACTCTGCCATCAAAAAGAATGAAATTCTGCAATTTGCAGCAACATGGATGAACTTAGAGAAAATTAAGTGAAATAAACTAGGCACAGAAAGAGAAATACCATGTCCTCACTCATAAGTGGGAGCTAAAAAAATAAACAAATAAATAAAAGAAAGAAAAAAAGAAAGATACAATAATCATAAAAATTTTTGAACTTTCAAAAGGAGAGAACAGAACTGAGGTTGCCAGAGGTGGGAAAAGGGGAGAGGGAGGGAGGTAGCAAGGAGTTAGTAAAGGGCCACAAAAAACAATTACATTGTATGATGCTCAATATACTAATTATCCTGATTTGAGCATTAC
>NW_007822721.1:0-839 GCF_000696425.1 Galeopterus variegatus
ATATTAATGGAAATTCTGTTAACTGCCTGTTATTTTTAATTGAGAGTATTCAATTTGTGGACATCATTTTGAGTCACTACTAGGATGGCTTTGATGGCTTCAGTTGTGCTTATTCCCATAAGCATAACTGGTCCTGTTTTTGGTTTGGTAAGTACGTAGATTTTCATTTTGTAAATGAATGTTGAGAAATTACTAGTCAAAATTTTATTAACATTATGTACTTTTGGTAGAATTTTCCAAGTCTGTGTCTGGAAACTTTATGGATTATGTCTGAATATAATAAATGGTAGAGGACCAGAACTAGACATCACATGACTGCTTTAGTCCTCCCACCCACCCGTCACTGAAAAAGAGAGGTTGGGGAGATTTTGTTTTATGTTCATGTGAATTTTATAGGAAAATAAATCCATATGTTTCTGATGAACTTACACTTAAGTCATCAAAATGTGCGGTTTTGTAAAAGCTATTTGATGTCTAAACAGATCCTTTTGGGACCATCTTTAAACCTCTTAGTTACTCTCCTCTATTGCTTAATATCTCTCCCTGGTAAAAGTAGAGGATTATAGTAAGAGAAAAATACTGTACTCCGCCTGAGTCAAATGTTTGAATTTTGGACAGCCCTTAAAAGCACAAAATTGCTATCTCAATAATTGAGAAATTATGTCTGAGGATCTCACGCTTATCCTCTATGTGTGTGTGCACATGTGTGCACACAAATGTTAAAGAAAATCCTATGTAAGTGTTCCTAAAACTTTGTATAGCTCTGTAGAAGAGCTACCTTATCATGTCATTTTGCAGGGATGACAATTCTCTGGTCTATAGTAATGGCAAATCCTTAA
>NW_007822722.1:0-839 GCF_000696425.1 Galeopterus variegatus
TGCATGCTAGTGTGCAACCCTGCGGGCTGAAGGCGCAGCTGAGGGTGCTGTGAGAGTGTGTGTGGAGACTGGGGTGTCTACATGTGGGTGAAAAAGGCCCATAATGAGAGAGGAAAGAGAAGAGGTTGGATTGTGGGCAGGGGACAGATGAGGAGGCAAAGAATTCTAAATTTGAACTGGCCTTCAGGTCATTATGAAGAGAGATTTGTCAAGATAGGATGATGAAACGTATTCTAGACAATTAGGTAGCTTGATTTATAATGTTCAACTGTTGGAGTCTCCTTTGTACCCCTGCCCAGGCCCATGGACTCTGAGGTAGGCCTTTCTGAGGAGAGGCGATCACCCTGAAACGCCTTCTCTTTAGTACTAGGGAGGACTCCTCTCTTCCTAATTCCCTTTAACAGTCTGTGACTTTCATAAGACTTCCATGAAGACCTGGAAATAACAGAAATCTCATGCAAGGTGACCAATAACTATTATCAGTGGCAGTTATTTTTAGGACCCACAGACCCAAATGGACCTCAGTCCTTGACTCAATCCCACAGTTTCTCGTTTTGTGGAGTCCGGCTCAATGGCCCAAATGGGAGTCTCCAAACTCCAGTCCATGCCCAAGTGTTTGTTATTGTTCCTTTTGTCCTTGTTTTAAATGAAATCACACTAATTTTGTTGATCATAATAACAGTGGTACTATCTGTTCCCTTCAGATGAAATTCAACCACCCCCTTAGCCCTCACTTGTGTGTAACATGACCACAGAAGCCTGGAAAAGATCATCGCAGTTGTTCCCTGTATTTCTCAAAATCCTGACTGCTCTATTTTCAATAGCATGTTTGGGTTAGT
>NW_007822723.1:0-839 GCF_000696425.1 Galeopterus variegatus
CTGATAGTACCTCCCCTCTGGCCTCTACACTACCGTCGCCCTGCATTTTGCTTTGACGCATTTCATAACCTCCGCACTCCATTGTTACTGTTTTTGTTTGAAAGGTCAAATGTTTGAAAAGAGACAAGTAATGAGAAAATCACTAGTACACAGAATTTACCCATTTCCGCTGTTCTTCGTTCCTTCCTGTAGATCCAGATTTCCATCGGGTACCCATTTCCTCCTGCCCGGACGACTCCTTTGACGTTTCTTGCAGGGTGGGTCGGCTGGCGGTGAATTCTCTCAGCTTTTCTATGTATCTAAATGTTCTTATTTCACTTACATTTTTGAAAAAAAAAAAACATATATACATATAGGCATAGAATGCTAGGTGAACTCTCCCCTCTCTCTCGTCCCCACCCCCCGTCCCCCCAACTTTAAAGACATGGCTTTGCTGTCTTCTCACTTAACATTCCTTCCAGTAGTCCTGGAAGAGGCAGAAGGAACCTGGATGTAATCCTCGTCTTTGCTACCGGGTATGTACAATGTCTTCTTCTGGTTACTTTTAAGAGTTTTTTTGTTTGTTTGAATTCCTGTTTGTCCGTGAGTTTCATTTTAACATTTTCAGTTGCTCATGGTTTTGTGTTCCCTGATTATTTCTTCTGCAATGTGTGATTTGCTGTTAATC
Organism: Galeopterus variegatus; assembly: GCF_000696425.1. Lineage (NCBI taxonomy): Eukaryota > Metazoa > Chordata > Mammalia > Dermoptera > Cynocephalidae > Galeopterus > Galeopterus variegatus. The sequence goes on from NW_007822723.1 coordinate 668, forward strand.
TGTCCAGTGAATTTATCATCTCTGACATGGCAGTTTTCAATTCTAAAGTCTGATTTGGGGCCATTTTTACAAGTGAATTTATCATCTCTGACATTGCAGTTTTCAATTCTAAAGTCTGATTTTGGGCCATTTTTACATGTTAAATCACTACTTAAGTCTTTGGGCCTGTGGA
>NW_007822724.1:0-839 GCF_000696425.1 Galeopterus variegatus
CATTCAGGAAACATGTGTACACTAGTGCAACAGGGCATGGCAGCGATGTGAAGGGCCACCAGGGAGAGGCAAGGCTACCACTGGACTTGCTGTTGGGCTGGCACAGGCAACTATGAGCTCAGTGGGCCAGTGGGTTATGTAGGGTTGGTGCATACAAATATGGCATATCAGCTGCTTATTGGTGGCTTCCCTGCTGAGCAGGCTGCCTGTTCTTCTGGGGGTAAAGGGAGTGTCATGTGGCTTCAGATATGGGGTCTGGTTTAGGCACTGGAGTCTTGGTCTTTCTGTCTCCAGGCAGCCAGGGTTGTCATCCTGCCAGCACCTGTGTGACTGGTAGAATGAAGGTGGGGGCCTCAGGATGAAAGGAGTCAGTTTTCTCTGGTCCCCAGGGCAGGATGCACTCTAGCAGCAGGTAGTTTCAAGAGTGCACTGTACCATATCCACTTAGGTTGGAGGAGTGGGGGGTCCTCTATCTGGGCTTCCACTATGAGGCCATGTAGCTGCTCAAACTCCCACCTACTCTCCAGACAGAGTTCGGGGCCTGTGAGAACTGGGAGACTTTCTTATGCAGAGATTGCTGGCATTTGTGGTAGCAGCAAAAACAGCTGGCTTCTCTCTGCCTGACTCCAAGTGGTCCCTGGAGGCAGACAAGGAGGCAAAGGCAGGATGCCTTGTTCTGTTCCCTACGGTGCTATCCCAGACTTCTGTGCTTCACAAAGATTTTATCACTCCCCTGGTGCTCTGCAGTGTATTTCTTCAGTCATTCTGGTCAAAATATAGTTGTTCATTTGTTTTGGTCTCTTTTCATAGTGGGGAGGGCACCATACAATTCTAGTCAG
>NW_007822725.1:0-839 GCF_000696425.1 Galeopterus variegatus
CAAAAGAAAAAAATAAACCAATGGGGTTACAACAAACTAAAAGCTTCTGCACAGCAAAGGGTACAATCAACAGAGTGGAAAGACAACATACGAAATGGGAAAAAATATCTGCAAACTATACATCTGACAAGGGATTAATATTCATAATATATAAGGAATGCAAACAACTACACAGTAAAAAACGTCCAATTAAAAAATGGGCAAAGGAGATGAATAGACATTTTTCAAAGGAAGGCATATGAGTGGCCAACAGGTGCATGAAAAAATGCTCAACATCACTAATCATCAGGGAAATGCCGATCAAAACCACACTGAGATATCATCTCACCCCAGTTAGACTGGCTGTTATTAAGAAGACCAAGAATAACAAATGCTGGCGAGGATGTGGAGAAAAGGGAACTCTTTTACACTGTTGGTGGACTGTAAATTAATACAGCCATTATGGAAAACAGTATGGAGGTTTCTCAAACCACTACAGATAGGAGTGCCATGTGATCCAACAATCCCACTGCTGGGTATACAGGAATGGGAATCGTCATGTTGAAGGGACACCTGCACTCCCATGTTCATTGCAGCTCTATTTACAATAGCCCAAGTATGGAACCAATGTAAATGTCCATCCATGGATGACTGAATAAGGAAAATTTGGTGTATATACACAATGGAATACTACTCAGCCATAAAAAAAGACTGAAATTCTTCCATTTGTAGCAGCATGGATGAGCCTGGAGAAAATTATGTTACGTAAAATAAGCCAGACACAGAAAGAGAAATACCACATGTCCTCAAACATAACTGGGAAGGAAAGGAAAGGAAAGGAAAGGGAAAGGGAAAAGGAA
>NW_007822726.1:0-839 GCF_000696425.1 Galeopterus variegatus
AGAATTAACCTTCACAGCTGCCAGAGAACATACTAACATTACAGAGTGGTTTATTCACTATACTCAGTAAACATTACAAAGATATTTATTCAATAACTGCTTTCTGCTGCTGCTGCTGCTGCTGCTACAACACAGGGACTGTGATGGGCACTGGGATACGATGGTAAAGACACAAATCTGGTCCCTGGAGCTTTGATTCCAGTGACAATTGATTAACACTAAATCTCCTAACAAAAAGAAATGGTCTGGATTTAAGGTGCAAACCAACTGTATCGAGTGGTCTGGATTTGAGCTGCAACAAACATCATCTGGTGTGAACCAGAATTTGCTCATGGGCATATGTCCATTGGATTAGAATGCCCTCTTTTCCAGTTTTATAACTCCTCTATAGAGGGAGTAATTGTACCTTGATTATCTGAATAATGTCCTGCACCCAAAGCAAGACCAGAAATATAGTAGGTATTCAATAAACTCTTGATGCATGAAAACATTAAGAAACAGCTTCTGCCCTAAGATTCTCTCTCTTTTTTTTTTTTTTTATCCAGGAAGGTCCAGGAGCCCTTCAAGATAATAAAGCCAACAGGATTGGTAGAACAAAATAAAGGTGTGTCAAAGGAACAATGCTGGGAAAGGCATATAGATGATCTATTCACTAGAACTTTAAGTAGAGTGAATCAGGTGGTGGACGTGCCAAGGTGAGAAGTAGAATCAACATGAGACATCATGAGATCCTAGCAGTGGTGCTTCAGAGAACCAGATTTTAAGAGGAAAGTTAAGTTCAAAGCAGCAAGCAAGCTTTCCTAAAGAAGCAAAGTAAAGGAAACCAAGAGTGAGTCTGC
>NW_007822727.1:0-839 GCF_000696425.1 Galeopterus variegatus
TTATTATTATTATTATTATTATTTTACATTCTAAGATGTTGTTGTGGAGTAGTTGGAGGAGGGGGAGAGGGGAAAGGGGAGAGGAATAGGGTGGAAAGAAGGGGGCACGGTCAAGGCCTGTGGCAAACCTCTCATTCTGGTAGGGGAGCCCAGGGGGCTTCTGGCAGTGGCTTGGTCATGGCTGGGGTGGATGTAGACTTCAGGGGGATGAGGCTGAGCCCCTTGGTACTCCTCATCCTGTCTTGGGAGCCCAGGGCGCTTCTGGTGGTGGCTTGGTGGTTGTCACTGGGCTGGATGCAGATGTCAGGGTGGGGCATGGCCGAGGCCCTCAGCTCCCCACTGCACCAGCTGGTGAGCCCAGAATGCTTCCGATGGCAGCCTTGCTCAGAATTTTCTAAGTGTTGTACAGAACAGAAATGATTTAAACAACAAGCTTATTACTTTGTAGAACCAGATTATTCTGGTTAGAAATCATTTTCAATGTAAGTCAAAGAACACAAATCTTTTTTTCTTAAGTCAATTTAATTGGCTAAGGATTCAGGATCCAAATTTTTAAATAATGTTATTATGATTGATCCCTCTCTATGTCTTTCCTTGGCTCTTCCATACTCCATGTGTTAGTTTTATTCTCAGGCTCAATGAAGATGTAAGATGGTCAACAGCTCCATCTCTTGTACTCTCAGAGTAAAATTCAGAGGGAAAGAGCTCTCCACATTTCCCAAACATGACCTCAGTAACACATCTGATGTTCTGGTTGGGTCATCTTTCTACCTTTGACTCATGTATTGTATTCAGCAAATGCATGGCCTTTCTTCTAGCATGTTGTTTTCAGTTTAGAA
>NW_007822728.1:0-839 GCF_000696425.1 Galeopterus variegatus
TCCTCACCCATTCTAGATTTGCCTTACATTTGGCCAGCATTTCTGCTCATCTAATCTGCTTACCTGCTGTCTCAAGCTACATATAAATGGTCAAGGTATCTAAGCACCTGATTACTCTCTTCCTCTTGCACGGTCTTCTCTGATTATTTGTTCAGTGATTTCTCTGCAAGACATGCTGCCTGGTTGACAGTGATGTAACAAATAAAGCTGTGAATGCTTAGGTCCCCCAGAGTGCATCCACCTGTACTTTATCCAGATTATTTTGTCTCCAGTCTTAAAGTCTTGAATATTCCACGGCCCTCATTATCCATCCAAACTATGTGCTACCATAAAAAACAAAACAAAATAAAACAAAAACCTGTTCATATCCTTATTTTTTATTACTTCCTGTATCTAAATTGATGACCCATGTGTTCTAAGTTCAGTTCAATAACAATTTTTATCTTCATTAATGACTTTTAAGACCACCCTCAGAGGTGCTATGTTAAGGCACTGTATTAGTCAAAGTTCTCCAGAGAAAATGAACCAACAGACCGGTTCCCGCTCACTGGCTGAGCGAGGCGCGGGAGCATCACCGAGGGCTGCGATCCCATTGCCAGTCCCCGGTCTGGTACGGGGGCGACGCTGAGGGTTGCGATCCATTGCCTGACACGGAAAAAGACAAAAAAAAAAAAATATTTAAGAGAAGTTGATTGACTTAGACTGAAATGGAATGTTTAAAAACTTCTGGATAATCCTGAGAGGAGCAAGATGGCGACGGGTCTGCAGTAAGCGTGCAAGAGGACAGAGAGAGCCTGTGAAGTGTGCGCTGTGCTGCCAGAGTACTATTTGCATTTCCA
>NW_007822729.1:0-839 GCF_000696425.1 Galeopterus variegatus
TGTCGCTGGCCCAGCCTTTCCTCCCCAGGACCTTCCTTCCCAGGGACCGAGAAAGAACACCCCCGGGCCAGGAGAGTGGTCAAAGCCGGAACTCCGTTTATTAGAAAGGTGCTGGAGTTTATATAGAGGAAGAAAGCGGAAACAGAGAGGAGAGGCGGGAGGAGATGGTTATCCAATCAGGGGAAGCCACAAGTTATGAAGAGGGGTGATGACAGGGCGGGCAAAAACTGCTTAGTCACTGGGCCCCGGAAAAGAAGGACTTCTAGCTACGTGCATTAAAGCGCTCGTGAAACGGCGGCGGAGGCCTTACGCCAGCAAGATGGCCACCGCTTGATCTATTTTAGGGAACAGGAACCATACTTAGGCAGGAGCCTTATGATTTGATTGCGCCGCAACATTGCCCAACAGATTTCCCCCCCTCATATCTAGGACTTTAATCACTTCTAAATTTATATTTATTATCTGGTGTGAGAAAAGAATTTTATTTTCTTTATCTGCATATAAGGCAGTTTCCCTCAAACTACCTACTAACAAATCTGCATTTCACCAATGCCTTTGCCTGCTTTATGCTGTTTTTATAAATGTGCTTCAATCTGTTTCTAAATGTTTAATTTTTTTTTAATTTATATTTTCATAAGCCAATTCAATAATATTTAGTTAATAGAAGAGAACTGATTCCCAAGATAGATTTCTGAATTCCCATAGCAACTTCATAACTAAGCAGGTGTCTGACACTTGGCAAGTTTGGAACCTCACTGAGCCTTAATTTCAACATCTCTAAAATCAAATACAGCTTTCCTCAGTGGGCTTTAATGAGGATTCAATGAGCGAATTTTTGT
>NW_007822730.1:0-839 GCF_000696425.1 Galeopterus variegatus
CAGGGAGGGCACCTGCCCAAGTGTGGAGAGAGTGACACTTTGGAGGCTGGTGAGTGAGGGTTGAGTGAGCCAGGGAAGGGTGGGGGTGTCGTGCACACCTGAGTTCTGCCACATGCCCTGAGTTCCGGTCTCTTCTAGCCACCTCTACAGTTATACCACTCCCAGTTGCACAAGCTCTGGGATGCATACGGTCCACCCCTCAGCCTGTCCCCCTTAGCCTGTCCCTCACCTGCCAGGCCACAGAGCTACAGCAAGCCCGGTGGATTCCAGTCCCTCTTTCTCCCATCCTCAGTATTCCCATCTCTAAAATGGGGTAGGGGAGACACCAGATCCAGGATTCTGAGAATCCCCTGCTACCTTCACGTGTTCTGACATCCTCTATTCCTTTTGTTTTTGGCGAGTGGCCAGTACAGGGAGACACTTAACCATCGTGTTAAAACACTGTGTCTAACCAACTGAGCTAACTGGCCAATCCCCTCAATTCCTTTTGTCTGCTTTCTTCTGGGAATGTGGTACAGCCTTGGGGAGGAGAGGAGAGGGTGGTGTGGGTGCGTGTGTCTATGGGGTGGAAGGTGGACACCATGCAGGACCAGCCTGGAGAGTAGCAGGAGCCCAGGCTACAGGCTTGAGAGCCAAAGTTCCCAAACTGGAGCCCTGGTCCTGCCCAGCAGGGACCGGAGGCCAGCCAGTGACCCTGGTAAGGCAGGACCTTTGCACTATCAGGGGCAGGCCTGGCAGCAGCTGCTGATGAAGGGGTCTGGAGCTGCCAGCACCTCACCCAACAGCAGAGCGTCCCCTTTCCCTTGGGCATGCAGCTCCCCGTGCAGCATGAGGCGGGT
>NW_007822731.1:0-839 GCF_000696425.1 Galeopterus variegatus
CCTACTGTTTTGAATATTTGATGTAACATAAAAATTACTACAGTAGGTTTAATAGACAAAGCATATGGTATGGGGGTGGATGGTTCCTACCTAACATGTGCCTAGGATATAAGTTCTCTAGTAATACTTGTGGAATTGGATTGAATGCTACTGTATTTCTTCCCAGTCCCTGCCCATGTGAATCTTTCGTTTTCTCATGGTTATGATCCTACCGTGAACCCAATGAAGGAGTAATATTAAATACTTGAGATTAAAGTTAGTACCTTCTCATGAGATGTCATTGCCATCTCCTTCTGATTAAGAGCTTCCTTATACTTCCCAGTCAAATGCATATGAATGTGCATTCTCTGCTTTGTTTAATGGGACAACCTCAGAGCACGGAGACAGTCTCACAACCTTGGTTTCCTCCTCTGAGGTCATTAACATGATTTATTATGAAACTACAGGAAATTAGTCACTGAATATTTCAATACAGAGAGGAAATAATGTAATTCCATTTTTACCATAGAACCACTGTATCTTGGAGTAACCTGTAGCCATGGCAACAAGATAAGGACACATTCCTTAAATGTTTAACTGTGATTCTATATTTCATGCACATTCAACTACAGTCAATTCTTGTTATTTATAATTGAATTAATTTTCTGATACATTTGGGGTCCACTCTTCAACAGCAGTTTTCAGTTACCTTAAGATGGTGAATATAATAAGATTTTCTTAAGGTCATTATTGTTAGGATGAAGATAGAACATCTTTTTTTGTCTAAAAAGGAACTGAAAGGAGCCTTTAAAAATGAGTAAATATTTTTGAATGAGCCAAATGATGGCTTTGAGGATAAA
>NW_007822732.1:0-839 GCF_000696425.1 Galeopterus variegatus
AGCGTGGAGCTGACAACACCAAGTCAAGGGTTAAGATCCCCTTACCGGTCATCTTTTTTTCTTTTTAAAGAGTGTTCTGTTTCAAAGTTGTCCAAGAATGGAAGACCCAGCCGCAGGAGGTAAGTTGATCATAAGTAGAGGATGTTATAGGTTGAATTGGGTCTCTTCTCATCCAAGAGATTTGTCCAGGTTAACTGCCAGGACCTATGAATATGACTTTATTTGGAAACAGGGTCTTTGTGGATGTAATTAAGTTAAAGATCTGGCTATGAGGTCATCCCGGATTTAGAGAGGACCCTATATCCAATGACTGGGGTCCTTATAAGAAAAAGGAGAGGGAGACTTGAGACACAGTTGCAGGGCAGATACTAGAGTTAAGCTGCCATAAGCCAAGGAATGCTAGGGGACACCAAAAGCTGGAAAAGTCGAGGAAGGATTCTCCCCTAGAGCCTTCAAAGGAAAAGTGGCCTCTGAAGACTGTTCTCCATAACTGCGAGAGAAAAAAAATTCTGTCATTTCAAGCTACCAAGTTTGTGGTGATTTCTTGTGGCAACCACAGGAAAACAATCCAGAGGGGCTTAAGCAGGGGATGTCTGTCCCCTTAGTAAGGACATTTCCAACGAGGATCAAAAAGTGGATTGTTTGGCCAGGTTACTTTTCAGGTTCTTTGCAGTCTTTGGATTTTATAACTCAGAGCATTTTCACACAGCTGCATTGATTCGATTTAATGTTCTGCATTTATATTTAATACAGCTTCTTACAGAAATTTTGTTTATATATAATTTCACATTAATGACTATAGAATATGCCATCAAATGAATGTATCATGATTCCATTAA
>NW_007822733.1:0-839 GCF_000696425.1 Galeopterus variegatus
TCCCAAAAGTCTTAGCTTGCTCCAGCACCAATTTAAAAGTCCAAAGTCCAAAGTCTCATCTTAGACCAAAAGCAAAAGTCCTTGGGCCGGCCTGGTGGCGCACTGCTACAGTGCGCCGCTTGAGAGTGCGGCGGAGCTCCCGCCGAGGGTTCGGATCCCACATACAGACTGGTTCCGCTCACTGGCTGAGCGAGGTGTGGGCGCAACACCGAGGGTTGCGATCCATTGCCAGACACGAAAAAAGACAAAAAAAAAAAAAAAAAAAAAAGTCCTTCCAGCTTTGAACCTATAAAAACAAAACCAAATTTATCTACTGCCAAGATACAATGGTGGAACAGGCATTGGGTACACGTTTCCATTCCAACGGGAGGAATAGGCCAGAGAAAAGGAAAAACAGGTCCCAAACGCATCCAAAACCCAGCAGGGCAGGCATTAAATCTCAAGGCTGGCGAATCAGGTACTTTAATTCCACATCCGACTACCTCTGCACACTGGTCTGGGGGTTGGGTCCCCAAGTCCTTGGGCAGCTCCACTCCTATGGCTTTCCTGGTCTCGGACCACACTTCATCTCTCCCAGGCTGGTGTTCCACTCTGGTAGCTCCACAGGTCTGGGGTCTCCAAGGCAGTCTTACTTTCATGACTCCACTAGGCATGGTGCTGTTGGGGTTTCTCTGCTGCACCTCTGACCCCACATTTCTGCTCAGCATTGCTCTAGCAAAGGCTGTTTGTAGCATTGCTCAAGCAAAGGCTGTCTGCAGTGACTCCACCCCTGTGACAAATCTCTTCCTGGGCCCCCAGACTTTTCCATACATACTTTGAAATCTGGGTGGAGGCTCCCA
>NW_007822734.1:0-839 GCF_000696425.1 Galeopterus variegatus
TTGTTTCAGTCCTACACAAGCCTCTCAACAATGGTCCCAATAAAGTCTATTCACTTTATCTATTGTAGATTCTAAGGTCTAGTAACAGGGAGAAAGCATCGTATAGTGGAAAGAACATAGGTTTGATTTTTAAAGACAATCCTGGATTCAAAATCTGAGCTCTACCACTTCATGACTGTGTTACTTTGGGCAAACTACTTACTCTTTTAAACCATCTATTTCCTCAACTATAAAATGGACATTTATTATCTACTGTATAGGTTTAGATGAATATGAAAAGAGTCTCTCTCTCTCTCTCTTTCTCTTTCATCTATCTCTGTATGGAGAGAAGCATGGCACCTGACAGAAGTGGCTAAAGTTGTTAGTATGCCATTATTTCCAAGACTGACCCCCATCACCAGCCTAGGCATGCGCTCTTCCCAGACTTCTTCTCAGAAGCTCCCTTCCCAACCTCTGTTCTTCCACAGACAACCGTCTTGAATACTTAAGGTTGTTCTTGACTTCAACCCTCTCAGCCTAAATTAAATTTTAAGGAGCTACTGACAGGGGTGTTCTATGCTAATCTCTATTCCTACCAAAAGAACTTACACACAGAACTATTTTCATGTAACATAATCGTTGATGTGGTTGCATTTAGATTTGATATCCTACTATTTATTTTTTTATTGGTCTTATCTCTTTTTGCTTTCTCTGTTCTTCCCTTCTTGCCTTTTTTTTTGTGGTAAACAAATATTTTCAGGAAACTATTTTAATTTAGCTTTTGGCTATAAGTTTGTAGTATTTGTTACTGGTTTCTCTAGAGATTACATATGTAACTCTAACTCATTGCAGTCTTCCAA
>NW_007822735.1:0-839 GCF_000696425.1 Galeopterus variegatus
GTAACTAAGGCAGCAAAACCAAGTTAATTTTATTTTTGAAATCAGTATTGTAATTTTCTGGTCATATTGTGTTATATAAACAAACAGAGTACAGCTTGAAATCATAATTTGATAAATCACAATTTCATAGGCTAGATCAAAGGACAGATTTTTGAGATAAATGGGAAATTTAAAAATTTGCAGATCTATAACTAAGCATTCAGGGTGTTGGTTATAAAGCCTCTGTATTATTTAGGCTTCTTATTCTTGTTTCCATTTTACAGGTCACGTTTTAGAGAGTAACATTTATTAACTAGGCAGTATCTGGCAAAGAATATAAGCTAAAATCATTTATGTTTGGATACTTTCTTAAAGGTAATTTTGTTTTAAAAATAAAATAATTGGTCATAAAGCATATTGAAATGAAAAGATTGTTTTGTTATGGAATATCAGAATTTTGTTAATATTTGTCATTTAGGTGCCCACCCTGTGGTGCTCTCGGGAGAGTGTGGCGCTAGGAGCACAGCCACACTCCCGCCACGGGTTCGGATCCTATACAGGAATGGCCGGTGCGCTCACTGGCTGAGCGCGGGGCGGGCAACACCAAGCGAAGGGTTGCGATCCCCTTACCAGTCACGAAAAAGACAAAAAAAAAAAAAAAATTGTCATTTAGGTGCTTAAATGAGAATTGATCATATACAAATAAGTATTTCTAAAAATTTTCCTGTAAACAAGAGTAGGAACAAAAGCTTTCTTTCTCTTTTGAAACAAGCAAGTAAGCAAACAAAACCACAAGCCGGTAACTAACAAACATGTCACAGCAGTAGTCAGCTCCCTAATAAGATGAAAGAGTTAGGACT
>NW_007822736.1:0-839 GCF_000696425.1 Galeopterus variegatus
TGTTCTCACTTATTTGTGGGAGCTAAAAATAAATAAATAAATACACAAACAAATGGGGGAGGATGGGAAAGAAAACACAACAATCACAATTCCTTGAACTTGTTAAGACAAGTGAACAGATATGTTGATGGGTGGAAGTGGGGAGAGTGAGGGGGTAGGGAGGGTTCAGTAAAGGGACACACACAAAAATAAGTTATGTTTATGCTGTACTGTAGTCTATTAAGTGTGCAATAATATTATGTCTTCTAAAACAATGTAAATACCTTAATTAAAAGCTAAAAAACAAACAAAAAAACAAAACAAAAAGAAAAAAATACTTAAGGCTCTTACTATCATGTATTAGTGATTACCATATATTAGTTACTGGTGCTTTCATAATTTTACCTAATATTATTTTATTACAATAATTATTCAACCTGTGCAACTAAAGGCAGAGACAATTTTCCCTAAGACAGAATAGCGTGTGGAAGGACACATAACCATGAACACAGTTGTGGTCATGTCAGCTGAGAACGAGGAAGAGCACAGCCATGTGAAGACAGCCAGCAGTGTCTAGGACAACCATGGCATAGCTGGAAACAATGTGAAAGCATAATTTGTCCTACTCACATATTTTAATTTCAATAGTTATTTGATAGTTGTGTTTTGAGATTTTACTTTTATAGTATTTCTAAGTTTCATTAAGCTTAATTAATTATTGGAATTGCATGACTTGCATACAACAGTGCTTTTCTCAAGAAAAAGCTTATTTTGCAAAGTAGCAGAATAGAAACAGGAGCATATTGATTTTTTCATTTGTAACACTAGGTTTATACTCTTCAAAACAAATGGACTATTGG
>NW_007822737.1:0-839 GCF_000696425.1 Galeopterus variegatus
TGTTCTCCAAATATAATACGGGTAAGAAAGGAGGTGCTCTGGGGTGGGGGAGAGTCAGGGGTACAACACAGATCTACTGATGTTTACTCCTCTCCATATTTCAGGTTTCAGCCTACACAGAATTTCCTTCTGAAAATCTTCCCTGATTCCCCCAGAGCTGGATCAGAGGACTACCCCAGAGGATCTGACACTTCTCCTTTTTTTTTTTTCCTTTTTGTCTTTTTTTTACTGACCGGTAACAGGATCGCAACCCTCGGTGTTGCGCCCACACCGTGCTCAGTCAGTGAGCGGGAACCGGTCTCCACATGGGATCCGAACCCTCGGCGGGAGTGCCTCTGCGCTCCCAAGCGGTGTACTCTCCAGTGCGCCACTGGGCCGGCCCTGACACTTCTCCTTTGAAGCACATCATGATAGCTTGCTTACGTTCTGTATCCACTACCACCCACCACTGGGACATAATCCTCATGAAGAGGACACTGCACACGTTCATTCATTTAATAAACACATTGAAATCTAACCCTGAGCTACTCAGTGTGCAAGGCTTTAGGGTGGCCAAGGACGACATGATTCTTACCTTCAAAAATCTTCTACTCTAGAAGTTTTACCATGTCTGTAATTCTATACTTAAGCCTACCACTCATATTCAGAGCCCACTATGCATTTGTTGAATGAATGAATCAAGTTGCAACACAAAGAGGCTGGGAGTAACATTGTTTTTATTGCTCCACAAATACGTTTTCTAAAATTGAACCACAGCCGCAATGAGAATAGCCTATGCTGATTTCCAGAGTCCAGATAAATAATTCAATCTGTCTCTGTTCAGAAGATTTATCAATGGG
>NW_007822738.1:0-839 GCF_000696425.1 Galeopterus variegatus
ATGGGCAAAGGACTTGAACAGACATTTCTCTAAAGATGATGTACAAATGGCAAATAAGTACCTGAAAAGATGCTCAACATCACTAATCGTTAGGGAAATGCAAAGTGAGACCACAGGAGAAACCACCTCACGCTCACGAGGACAGCTACTATTAAAACAAAAAAGAAAATAGAAAATAAAAGGTTGGCGAGGACATGGGGAAATCACAACCATTGTGCATCGTAGAAATGTAAAATGGTGAAAAAAACGGTATGGCAGTTCCTCAAAAATGTAAACGCAGAATTACCACTTGATTCAACAATTCCACTTGTGAGTATATACCCCAAAGAATTAGAAGCAGGAATGTTTCCAAACAGATATGTGTACATTCACGTTCACAGAGCGTTATTCACAGTATCCAAAATGTGGAAGCAGCCCAAGTTCCCCTCAACTCGTGAGTGGACAGAGAAAACGCGCGACACACATTCAGCAGAGTATTACTCAGCCTTAAAAAGGAAGCACATTTTGGCAGCTGACACGGATGAAACTTGGGGATGTCACACTGAGTGAAAGAAGCCAGACACAGAAAGAGAAGCACTGTAGGATTCCACGTATATGAGGTACCTAGAGCAGTCAGATTCACAGAGGCAGAGAGGAGGGTGGTTCAGGGGCTGGGGGAGCGAGGGGGCTGCTGTTTAATGGACACAGAGCTTCTGTTGGGGAAGGTGAAAGAGTTCTGAAGATGGACGGTGGTGATGGTTGAATAACAACCTGAATATACTTAATGCCACTGAACTCTAGGCTTGAACATGATTAGAATGGTAAGTTTTATGTTCTGTGTATTTTACGCTCTAAAAAAA
>NW_007822739.1:0-839 GCF_000696425.1 Galeopterus variegatus
CAGCTCACCAGTTCAGGGCAGCCAACTGCAGCCTGTGGGCCAAACCCTGCTAGCCTTGTGGTTGTAAATAAAGCTTTATTGAACACACCACACCCATTGGATTCCATGCTGCCTATGGCTGCTTGGCTGAGTGGGACCATATGGCCCACAGAGCCTGCAGTAGTTACTGTCTGGCCTTGCCAGGAACAGTGTGTGCACCCCTGCTCCAGGTCACAGATTTGTCTTCTTTTTCGAGTCCCTGTACTGGCCAGCCACCAAAAAAAAAGGATTTGTCTTCTTCCATGGCAGTGGATTTTACTGAGATTTGTCAACACCTTTGTGTTACTGATTTTCCTTTATATAGAGCCTCTATATTTCTTGTCATGTTTAACTCTAGGTGTTTTATGTATTTGTTTTAGGGATATGAATGAGATCTTTTTTCCTGTTTCTAAAGGGTTGGTGTGTGGGTGTGTGGGTGTGTGTGTGTTTGTGCATTTCTTTGGAATGATTTTTATAACACTAATTTTTTTAATTTTACATTTTGAAAAAATTTCAAGCTTCCAAAGTGGTTATAAGACTAGTACAAATAACTCCTACAAATCATCTACCTAGGTTGTTCCATTTTTAACGTTCTGCCACATTTACTTTAGCATTTTCTCTCTTTAGGTGTGTTATTCGAGAGTGAGCTATATATATCATGCCCTTTTTCCCTTAATACCGCAATATGCATTTCCTAAGAATAAGGATATTTTACATAACTGGTTTTGTTACTAAATTTAGTGTTAACTTTAACACTGACGTTTTAGTCCGTTTTGTGTTGCTATAACAGAAATACCTGAGACTGGGTAATTTATAAAGAA
>NW_007822740.1:0-839 GCF_000696425.1 Galeopterus variegatus
GTTCGGATCCCATATAGAGACCGGTCCGCTCACTGGTTGAGCGCAGTGCGGGCATGACACCAAGGGTTGTGATCCCATTGCCGGTAGCAGTACGAGGGCGGGTGACACCGAGGGTTGCGATCCCGTTAACGGTCACGAAAAAAGACAAAAAGGAAAACAAAAACATTAACAGGCAGACACGTGAATTATTTTAGTAGTAAAGGGTACCTTTTTATTTTTTTTTATTTTTTATTTATTTTTTTTGTCCTTTTTGAGACTGGCCACACCGCGCTCAGCCAGTTAGCGCTGAGCGCACCGGCCATCCCTATATGGGATCCGAACCCATGGCCTTGGCGGCCATCCCTATATGGGATCTGAACCCACGGTGGAGCGCTGCTGCGCTCCCAGCGCCACACTCTTCCGAGTGCGCCACAGGCTCAGCCCAAAGGGTACCTTTTTATTTTTTGTTTTTATTTATTTATTTATTTTCTTTTTTTTCCCCCTTTTTTTGTCTTTTTTTACTGACCGGTAACAGGATCACAACCCTCGGTGTCACGCCCGCACCGCGCTCACACACCGCGCTCAGCCAGTGAGCGGGAACCGGTCTCCACATGGGATCCAAACCCTCGACGGGAGCGCCGCTGCGCTCCCAAGCAGCGCACTCTCCAGTGCGCCACCGGGCCGGCCCCCAAAGGGTACCTTTTTAAAGTGAAACGTTTTACTTTGAAATAACTGCAGCTTCACAGTCAGCTGTAGGATACAAGAGAGATCCAGTATACTCTTTTTTTTTTGTTTTTTGTTTTTTTTAAAAAGATGACTGGTAAGGGGATCTTAACCCTTGTCTTGGTGTTGTCAGCACC
>NW_007822741.1:0-839 GCF_000696425.1 Galeopterus variegatus
TCCTGTGATGATGCATGCCACCAGCATTACCCCGGCCTCCCGGATGCTTCCGGTGCTTGCCGATACGGCCGTGGCCGTGGCTCACGTGGCCCCTTAGTTTCCGGGTCTTCCTCAGTCTGGATGGCATGGCGGCGGCAGAGACGAAAGAGCCAGGTCTTTATCTTAACTGGCATCGGTCTTAGTTTGCTTTTGGTACTATGACAAAATACCAGAGACTGGATAATTTATAAAGAACAGAAATTGACTTCTCACAGTTCTGGAGGCTGGGAAGTCCAAGAACAAGGTCCTAGTTTCAGTGTCTGGTGAAGGTCTTGCTGTGTCCTCACATGGCAGAAGGGACAGGTGGGAATGAACCCACTCCCTCAAGCCCTTTTCTACGGGCCATAATCCCATCCATGTGGGCTCTGCCCTCATGACTTAATCACCTCCTAAAGGCACTAACTCTTAACACTATCACATTTGCAATTAAGTCCCAACATATTAATTTCAACATATGGTCTGATGCGTTCAGACCGTAGCAGCATCTCTTTTCCTGTACACTGCTGACCACTCTTTCCTTGAAACTTGTCCTGAGTGTCCATCTGACTGCCTCGTCATTTCTTCTTGGGCCCCTGCTGAATTCTCCTTCTCTGTATAGTCATTCAACTCTGTGGTTTCCTGCAGGTCTCTCCTTGACCTTTTCTTCTCACTCTATACTCTTTCCAGGCCATCTTGTCCCCTCTCAAAATTGTAACTAACATTTATAAGCTTTCAAATCTTTATTTCCAGACCTGATTTTTTTTCCCTCAGGTCTCTTATGTCCAATCACCTATAGGACTTCTGTGCCTGGTGTTTCTCTA
>NW_007822742.1:0-839 GCF_000696425.1 Galeopterus variegatus
ATGTGCCTCCTCTCTCCCTCATTCATTTACCAGCGTTTGCTAGGCCGCAGTAGCGGGGAGGACGGCCTGATATCCGAGCGATGACTTAGGCTGTACAGCCCTGCGTCGGTCCGCCCTGAGAGTGTGGGAGGAGACACGGATGAATCCTGGGATACAGCTGCGCTTGGGGCAGTGGGCTCCTGGGGAGCCCTAACTCGGAAGAGGTGCTGTCTGAGTTTGAAGAGGAGCAGTTAGCCCCATGAGGGAAGGGGCGGGCTTTCTGGGGAGAAAGAATTGCATGAGCCAGGACTGGGACCACACGGGGTGTGGCGTGTGTGTGCGCGTATAGGACGGAGTAAACGCCATTCTAACAATTCAGCTCCACATGGTCTTTTCCATGTTTGCTCGTTGTACTGCGTGTAAATGGAAGTTTTTGCATCTACTCTGTATGTGAGTTTTTGCATGGTTGACATTAGCTTGCAGGCATACCTTTATTGTGTTCTCTGTGGCTCTGATTACTTAATACGTTTTCTTTTATGTTCTTTTGCCTCACGTACTGCTATTTTTCAGACTTTTTTTTTTAATGGAACATGTACATGTAACTGAAATAAAAGTTTCAAGAAACGATGCTTTTACTGTATGCAGTACACTCTGATATTGTCTGCTCTCTTTTGCTAAAAAGAATGTTGACCCACCGAATTAATTTTGCAGCCCGTGGATGGGGTTTAAACTGCAACTTGAAAAACATTGATGTATATTACAGTAGTCCAAGCCATCATCACTAATTTTTCTCTCTTTTCTAGAGCATTTTCTGTCAACATATGGAGTGGGTTAGAAATCTTGATTCTCTAGATTTGTAG
>NW_007822743.1:0-839 GCF_000696425.1 Galeopterus variegatus
GGGGGGGTTGAAGGCGAAAGTGGCAGAGGCAGGGGGTCCCTCATGGGGGTGAGGATGGGGCAGGGTCTGGTGGGACATGGGTTGTATAGCACAGGTGTGGGTTCTGGAAGCCTTGTGGTCTTATGTGTGGTGGCCATGGGTGGGTGGGGTGGCAGAGCTAGAGAGAGGGTAGGCCACAGCTCTGGCTGAGCAGGACTGACAGGCCCTCCTGAAGGATGGGGCGGGGGTGTGGCTCAGGGTCCAGATGGCGTCTGGTGGGAAGAAGTCATAGAGCTGTGAAGCTGTACGGTTGAGGTCCTGGTGTGGTTGTTTAAATCCAGAAATTGTACTAGTGGAGTAGGAAATGCGCCCTGCTCCTCAGGGCTCCTCCCTGGCATCCCTGTTCCTGACATGCATGGTCTCCCCGCAGGCACGGAGAAGGTGCGCCAGGCACTGGAGTGCGGGCACCTGCATGTGGTGAACCCCGACTGGCTGTGGAGCTGCCTGGAGCGCTGGGACAGGGTGGAGGAGCAGCTCTTCCCACTCAAGGACGACTGCGCCAAAACGCAGAGGTGAGGTGAACCCCGGAGCACAGAGCATGCGCTAGCCTCCACGACAGCCCCAGCACAAGTCCGTGGTCTCTGTTCACAGGTGGGAGCAGAGGTGCAGGGGTGGGGCGTGGGCCTGGAGGCTGCAGCACTCCCAAGGAGAGGAGTCCCTTCCTGTACACTCGCCTCCACCCCTGTCCTTCAGCAATGTGACCACTGACCTCCAGGTTCTCCAGATACTGTTAACTCACAGAGCTTAAAAAGCACGTGCATAACCATCAATGTCTAAAAAAGAAGTGAATAAAAAAGAAG
>NW_007822744.1:0-839 GCF_000696425.1 Galeopterus variegatus
TCAGTCTAGGAAAATAAATTTCAGAGTGTTTTTTGGCTGTGACTCTGGAAAATAGTGTACAGTATTCATAAAAAGTAATCAGGGGCCGGCCCGGTGGCGCACTCAGTAGAGTGCAGCACTTGGGAGCATGGCGGCATTCCCGCCGAGGGTTCGGATCCCATATGGAGACTGGTCCGCTCACTGGTTGAGTGCGGTGCGGGCGCGACACGGAGGGTTGCAATCCCATTGCCGGTCGCGGTACAGGCACGACAACGAGGGTTGCAATCCCGTTACAGGTCACGAAAGAAGAAAAAAAGGAAAAAAAAAAAAAAAAAAAAGTAATCAGAACCTTTGGATAAGAATCCAGGACTTAATGTAGATGGTCTTTATTGTTTAAATTTTATTCATAAAATTGAAGTGAGAAAAAAAAAAAAAAATAAAATAAAGCAGAGGATGAAAGAAAGGCAGAGCTGTATGGAAATACTCTGGGAGAGTAAAGTTGAAATTGGTGCATCTTACATGCACCAACTTGGCCATCAGTAGGAGACCAGGGGCTAGGATGTGAAGAGACAATTGTTAGAGGGTTTTCTATGGCAAATATACCTTCAACGAAAATTATATGCTTCTGAAAAAGAGAATGTCAAGATCTAAATGATGGTTAAGGATTCTGTTTTTTACCACTTGCACATAGAATGATTTGTAGATGGTGGGAGGCTACAAGAAGGTAATAATTAAATTGAATCCATATGAAAAAAAGCAGAAGTTAGAACACAATGGGGCCAAGGTTCAAGATTAGTGATTTAGCCTTCTTATTTGTCCTTTAAAAGAGATGTGAACACCACTGATGTTATTTTCAGATA
>NW_007822745.1:0-839 GCF_000696425.1 Galeopterus variegatus
TGCTTCTGCGGCCCTTTTACAGCTGCATATGCCATAGACCAGATACCTTATTCACTGAAAGGCTCCAGCTCTTCTTATCCACTATTAATGATTTCCTACAGAATTATATAAAAATGCATTATCTTTTCTAACAGCCAAGCCCATCATTACATAATTGTATGTTTTTGTAAAAACTTAAGAACATGCTGTTTTTGTTTAACTTCAGTAAAAGTAATGAGACTTATTACATTTAATTTTTATTGATATGTACAACATAGTGAAATAAAGGTTTATTTATGATAAATAGGATATCAGTTAAATGGTTAGATATTTGATGTGCAGAGATGAATCATACATTGCTATTCTTCTTAAGGAAGTTTTATATAGCTTGGGAATTTCAAAAATAATAATAAAATGTGTGGTCCTTCTTGGAAATTTAACAAGTATAACTTCGTATAATGTATGCTATATGCATTTTTTCTATCTCGGGTGACAACCTTCTCATACTGAATTGCTATAGCCTGTGGAGGCAGAATTTGCACAAAATCATTTTTAAAGTTCCAAACAGACTGGGGGAAGCTATTAAGTCATACCTATATGTCTTTCATCAAAAATGACATTATTTCCATTAGGGCAGACCATATAAAGCCAGGAAATACAGACTCATGGTGGATATAATTGATGTACAGTCATGTGCTGCATAACATGTATCCATCTATTATTTGGTAGACATTTATGTTGTTTCCACACCTTGGCTATTGTTAACAGTGCTGCAGTGAAAATTGAAGCACTATATCTATTCCAGATCCTGTTTTCAATTCTATTGGACAAATACCCGGAACAGAGAGAGAGAGGGAGGG
>NW_007822746.1:0-839 GCF_000696425.1 Galeopterus variegatus
GATGCTCCATTTGGACCTCTATTCCAGATTTTAGAACTTGTTACCCTTGGCGCCAAGAGTGCTGATGGCTGACAGCCCTTGGCTGCCTTTCCCAAGGTCATGCTACAATTTCAGATCTAGTGACTATTCCCTGTGGGAGCATAAAGTTCTTTCAACCAAACTCAGGACAGTGCTGAAGGGACATCCCACCTTTAGAACCCCCCCCCCTGGGGTGGCTAACACTTCCATTTAGTGTCTATCACAGATCTAGTTCTCCATCTTCCTAGTACTGTTTTTTTTTTTTTGCTTCTCTGCACAGATATCGTTCCCAAGCGCATTCTCTAGCAAACCTCCTGGTATTAATCTCTGTGAAGAAGTCTGCTTCCTGTGACATTGCCACACAGCAGAATCAGGGTCTCATTAAAGAATGTGTCCCACCATCAGGGGCAGGGACCTCAGGACCTGCCCTGGGGAGTTACTTCATTGCTATGGATTAGTGTCTGTGGTATGTTTCCCATTCTTGACCTTTCTGGATGGACCTGTGCATTGCTTTTATCCTCTTCCCATTGCACCATTGTATGTTGGGTTGTCTTTAACAGGAGTGAAGGAGGGTGCGACATAAAGAGGCAGCATGAGGAAGTTTCTTTGAGGTGAAGAAACAGTCCCACATCCTGAATCTATACATGTGATAACATTTTATAAACTCTAAACTAAGAAGAAAAAAGAATATATAAAATCTTGTGAAATCTGAGTAAGGTCTGAGATTCAGTCAATAGTATTATACCAAAGACAACCTCCTAGTTTTGATCATTTTATTATAATTAATATAAAATATTATTTGGGGAAGCTGAGTGAAGGGT
>NW_007822747.1:0-839 GCF_000696425.1 Galeopterus variegatus
GAGCGCGGTGCGGGCGCGACACCGAGGGTTGCGATCCCGTTGCCGGTCGCGGTGCGGGCACGACACTCAGGGTTGCGATCCCGTTACGGGTCATGAAAAAAGACAAAAAGGAAAAAAAATCACATTAATTAGTATCACCACTAATCTCATCAAAAAAGTTTTTAAGTATTGAGAAGCTCTCAAGTCATAATGATGAATAGAATGTTGGTAACATTCTAGTTTTGACTTGAAAGCTCAAATTTTATCATTGACAGTCAACACCATTAGTTGTTTTACTTGAAGTGATAGGCTTACTTTGCTCAGTTTTGAGAAAATGTCTGCCAAATTCCCAAATTTGGACAACCGTAGTTTGTCTTCAGTTGTTCTTCTGAGTAAAAATCATGTTCCATTTAAAACAGCATTGAGTTCAGCTCACAACTCCAACTCCATCACCTGAGTGCTTTTCCTCAAGATAGGCTTCATACTTTCAGAAGTGCAGAAGTGCTTTCTATTTATTTTTCATTTAATCAACCAAAATGTTAAAAAGGCATGCATTCAAGGGTTATGATTTAATAAAATTAACAAATTTTACTGACTTTTCTTTTTACTGTGACTGCTGGAAGGTGAAAAATACAGTGACTACTAGGTCAACGTGGTGCTGCTGCCATTTCTCAGCAACCAGAAGTCTTTACCAATAGCTCCAAGCACACATGGTCTCTTGAACCACGTGGCACTTCGTATGTCTCCTAAGGCACCTTGCTTCCTCTATCTTGTGTTTAGCTGTGGGGCAGGGATAGCTTATCTTGTCTCCTCTATTGAATGTGAGCTTCTAAAGGACAAGGATCATTATTGCTATCTTT
>NW_007822748.1:0-839 GCF_000696425.1 Galeopterus variegatus
ATGTCATTTCTTTGACCACAAGCATGATTGATGTTCTCAGCACAGATTTCTCATTTGTCCAATGTCTACATTCTGGGCAGACAGGAAGTCAAAACTGTGCTATTTTCGTTGTCTAAGCGGAAAAACAATTTTTAGATTTATAAAGTTATTTCTAGGGAATTTTCCATTACATAATGTTGAAAATTTGGATACTTGTCCAAATTTTATCTGGAAAAAAAAGTGGTCTTTTCATAAATAATATATTGTTTTATAGGTTTTCTGAGTGTATCATTGTAAAGATGATCAATATGATTTTGAACATTTCATTGTTTGAATATATAAAAACAGAAGAAAAATGTAGATAACTTCAATAATTTATTTTATTGAAGTTTTTTCTCCTATTTTATTTTCTTCTGCATTTGTATCTTAGAGATATATGCACAACAGAGGAAAAATGATCATGGATCAGTACAGTACAGTACTATGAATAAATTACCTTGTAACAAATTTTGTAGTATTCACAAAAATACTATTGGGAAACCAAAGCTTTTATTTTTCTGACTGACTTATTAGCAGTTATATTCCAAAGGTATCAATTACGAGTTTCTCATCATGATTCATATAGGTGAAGAAAGTAAAATACTAAAATATGTATGTACATAGAATCTGTCATTTTTAAAGACACAATCATGTTCTCTAATTATTAAATAAACCATGGATTTGTTTCAAAATATATATCAACATAAATGTGTAATTGAATGCATGTTTTATTTGAATAGGATCATCAACTAATTGATTGACATACAGTGAACATAATAACACGGGCATGACAATAACCGAACATACTCATGTTGAACTGT
>NW_007822749.1:0-839 GCF_000696425.1 Galeopterus variegatus
AAATTGACGTTGATGGTTTGCCACTGTGGGCCTTATCTTCAACATTATCTTGCCTCTTTAAATGAGCTATGCATTTGTGAAATGCTGATTTCTCTGGGGCATTGTCCCCATACACTTTTTGTAAGTCAACAATGATTTCACCATTCTTCCACCCAAGCTTCATCATAAATTTGACGTTTGTTTGTGCTTCAGTTTTTGCAGAATTCATGTTGCTTTGATAAGAGTCTCTTTTCAAATTGAGGTCTTTTCCTTAGTGCCTCAAACTAGATCCTATTCAGACACGTTGCAACAAATTAGTGAAAGTTTATTCTGGTGCAAAAAAGTTTTGCAATTCATGCACTGTTTTTTCCACAATATGCATTTTCCATAAACTTTTGAAGACTCCTTCCACATAGTGTATTTGTCTCACTTGTTATCTTTCTTGTTTCTATTAGTTAAAAAATGTGCCCTGCAATATTTCATTAACAAATAAGAGTGACCCTGGGTCCTTCTATAAGTTTTCCACAGAAAACTCTAGGTCCCAGAAATATTCTCCTCCTTGCCTCAATGGTGTATGAACAACACAATCTCACCATGGTAATTGGAATCAATAATTCCAGCCATAACCATTATCTTCTTTTTTGCCTATTATTTCTGTGTAGTGAGAAGGGAAAAAAAGAAAAGAAACAAAATGCAAAGTTGGAAGTTGACTATTTCAACTTCTAATTCAATGTAATTAATTAGGTATTAGATAAATTTTAAGTCTTCTAAACCGATGCAGCCCAGAGTTGCAGACACAGGAAGCAAATATTCTACAGGAGAATTATAATTTAATAGGGAGATAGATAAGCTACACTAAA
>NW_007822750.1:0-839 GCF_000696425.1 Galeopterus variegatus
CCACTCCCCACGAAGCCCTCTCCAGCCCACTTGACTCATCCATTCTCTGGATTCCTGTGCCATGCTGTGCTTTTAGATATTCATTGTTATGAAATTCTTTTCTTTTTTTTTTTTTCTTTTTTTTTTTTTAAAAGATGACCGGTAAGGGGATCTTAACCCTTGACTTGGTGTTGTCAGCACCACGCTCACCCAGTGAGCGAACCGGCCATCCCTATATGGGATCCGAACCCATGGCCTTGGTGTTATCAGCACCGCACTCTACCGAGTGAGCCACGGGCCGGCCCTGAAATTCTTTTCTGAATCTTTATTTTTTCTCTCCAACGAGAATTTAAATTCACTAAGGATGTGGAAGATTTATTATCTTGTGAGAAGGCTTGCAAACAGAAAAAGAGAATTAGCTCTAGACAAAAGGGGTTTAATGACCTCACTCTAAAGCTATGTCATTCTGGAGGACATGACCTTGAGTTGGTGCTTGGTGGTGTCCTCAAGAACATGTGGCTGAGTCACCAGTAGTGACAGTGGCTTCTCTCTCCCTCCCCTTTGGCTTCCAAACCCACAGTTAGACACCACTGGTTCCCTCATTCCTCAGAGAAGTATGCAGCTGCTACCACGATTCTTCCTCACAACATCCACATGACATGGAATGGGATGGTCCCCCTTTATGCTGTCTCTGAGCAAATGTAAGCCAAAGGCCATCCTTTAAAGGTCCCAGAGAATCCTGGTGCTCCACGCCAAGCCTCAGCCGCGCAGCATGTCTCGCGTATGTGGTAATAATAGTCTCACATAGGGAAGTGCTTTTAAGTTCTTCAAAGACCTTTCATGTCCATGATCTCATTTCA
>NW_007822751.1:0-839 GCF_000696425.1 Galeopterus variegatus
CAAAGGAACAGAATAGAGAGCCCAGAAATAAACTCACATGTCTACAGAGAACTGATATTTGACAAAGGTGCCAAGAACATACAGTGGGAAAAGGGCAGCCTCTTTGATAAATGATGTTTGGAAAACTTGATATCCACATGCAGGAGATAAAAGAACTGGACACCTATTTCTCACTATCCATAAACATCACCTCAAAATGAATTAAAAACCTAAATTTGAGATATAAAGCTATGAAACTACTAGAAGAAAATACAGGGGAAACACTACAGTAATTGAAGTGGGGAGTACTTTTCTGGAATGAGACTACAAAGTCACAGGCAACTAAAGGAAAAATACACAACTGGGACTACATCAAACTAAAAAGCTTCCACACATCAAGGGACACTATCAACAAAGTTAGAGACAACCTTCAGAATGGGAGAAAGTATTTACAAACTAAACATTAGAGAAGGGGCTAATATCCAGAATATATAAGGAGCTCAAACAACTCAACAGCAAAAAACCAAACAACTCAATTTAAAAATGGGCAAAGGACCTGAACAGACATTTCTCAAAAGAAGACATACAAGCACATGAAAAAATGCTCAAAATCACTAATTATCAGGGAAATGCAAATGAAAACTACAATTCAATATCATCTCAACCCAGTTAGAATGGCTACTATCAACAAGACAGAAAACAACCAATGCTGAGAAGGATGCAAAGAAAAAGGAACTCTCCTACATTGTTACATCTCCTACAGTGTGAATTGGTACAGCCACTGTGGAAAACAGAATGGAGTTTCCTCAGAGAACTAAAACTAGATCTACCCTATGACTCAGCTTTCCCACTACTGCGAT
>NW_007822752.1:0-839 GCF_000696425.1 Galeopterus variegatus
GCGCCGCCGCGCTTCCCAAGCGGTGCACTATCCAGTGCGCCACCGGGCCGGCCCCTTAACTTTTGTTCTTATTTTCTTTTATTCTACTTTCTTTTTTTTTTTCCTTTTTGTCTTTTTTCGTGACCGGTAACAGGATCGCAACCCTCGGTGTTGCGCCCGCACCACGCTCAACCAGTGAGCGGACCGGTCTCTATATGGGATCCAAGTGTGCCACTGGGCCGGCCCTTATTCTACTTTCTTTAGGCTTAATTTTCTGTTCTTTTTCTTTTTGAGATGAATGCTTAGCTTATTGATTTTGGCTTTTTTTCCTTTCTAACGTGATTTTTTTTTCACGTTTTAAAAAATTAAAACATAATTGATTGTACATATCTATGGGGTGCAGCATTGAATATCAATACCTGTGTGCAATATGTGATGCTCAAATCAGGATAATTAGTATGTTCAA
This sequence comes from Galeopterus variegatus, assembly GCF_000696425.1. Lineage (NCBI taxonomy): Eukaryota > Metazoa > Chordata > Mammalia > Dermoptera > Cynocephalidae > Galeopterus > Galeopterus variegatus. The sequence goes on from NW_007822752.1 coordinate 446, forward strand.
CATTACAATCATTTTTGTGGCCTGTTACCAATTTCTCACTAACCCCTTTCCCCTTTCCCACCTCTGGTGGCCTCAGTTCTGTTCTCACCTTTTGAAAGTTCAATGAATTATTGTGATTGTTATATCTTTCCTTTTTTTATTGTTTATTTTCCCACTTATGAGTGAGGACATGTGGTATTTTTCACTTTCTGTGCCTGGCTTATTTCACTTAACATAATTTTTTCTAAGTTCATCCATGTTGTTGTGAATGGCAGAATTTCATTCTTTTTTATGGAAGAGTATTATTCCATTGTGTAAATATACCACATTTTCCTTATTCCAGTCATCCATTGGTGGACATTTAGGTTGATTAACTCTTGGCTATTGTGAATAGAGCTGCGATAAACATGGGAGT
>NW_007822753.1:0-839 GCF_000696425.1 Galeopterus variegatus
TTCTCACTGTCCCCTGCACTTTCTCCCACGGCAGAGTGGAGCATCACTGGGTGGAGCTTTGGGGCCAAGAGGGAGGAAAGTGCCTGGGACTGGTTGTGTGCATGGGATGTGCACAGGATGACATTCACCGTGGCTGGGGCAGGCCATACAGACAGACAGAGAGCAAGCACTGGGTTGGGTGGACAGGGCAGTCCTCAGTCAGAGCCAGCTGCCCAGTAGTGACTTCTCAAGGAGAGCTGGCGAGGAGAGGACATGGGAGCAGGTGACATCCTGATCAGTGTGCATGCCGATAATAGGGGGAGAGCCCCCTACTCAGAAGAGATGCCCACTCTGCTGATCCACGGAAGACTAAGGAAAATGTAACTTCTAGGTGCTTTTGCCTTGTACCACAGCAACATCCAGGCACAGGTGCAATCCATACAAACAATGAAAGCAAGATCAGTCCAGAAGACAGTCAAATCTGGGGCCACACCAAGCTGTTCTTAACACATCTGTATTTTAAAAAATTTTATCAGAGACTTCCAGTCAAGATGGCAGAATAGACGGTCCCCAGAGTCACTCTTTCCCACAAATCAACCAATTTACAACTATAAAAAAGCAATGACAGCCAAGCTGGGACAGCTAGAGCTCAGTGGAAAAGGAGGAGAGACCTACAGAGTGCATGAAGGTGGCAGAAGCCACGATGAGAGAAAGCAAAAACCGCTCTGACCATTTCGAGCTCTGGCCACTTCAAGGCTGGAGCTGCTGAGCACATGGAGCAGGAGCTGGCCCTTCAGAAGGAGTTGCTTGGAGGCAGCAGGGGAGAAGAGGGCCTTGGTGGCCCTCAGGCCAGCAAGACC
>NW_007822754.1:0-839 GCF_000696425.1 Galeopterus variegatus
CTTGGGAAATAACTCTGCTCAAATAAGATATGCCATTTTAGATATCCTCATTTTTCTGACCATTGGTTTCCTATGAATTTGGAATATTGTGATGGTTGCTTAGTCTTGTAATTTTTTTTAACCCAGCTATAGTGACACTACTAACTGTACACAATGCTTTGCCGTCTAATTTCATGACAAACTGTCTACACTCTGCTCTGTCTCAAATGAATAACATTCAAAGTCCATTTTCTCTCCTCTTTTTTTGTCATATTGAATATGCACTGCAAATAAATGAACAAATAAACAAAAATCAAGCTATGGCAATATGCATGGCACTTGAAACACCAGTGAGTTATGACTGTGATTGTGTAGTGTGTTGAACAACAGTGCAAAGTGATGAGAGTACCACATGTGGTGTCTGTCCCAGTTACACAGTTCTGCCATTGCAGCACAAAGATAGCCATAGACAGTACAGAAATAAATGAGTGTTGACGTGTTACCAATAAGTTTATGGACACTGAAATTTCAATTTTATTTAATTTCTATGTGCTGCCAAGAACTGTTATTGCTGCTGCTGCTGTTGTTGCCGTTTTGATTATACAACCATTTAAAAATGTAAAAAGATTCTTAGCTCGTGGACCATAGGAAAACACATAGTAATCTACATTTGACCCACAGGACAGTTTGCTGACCCCTGACCTATACTATTGTTCTTATTTCAGGCCCATGCAAAGTTGGTCATCAAGAAATGTTAGTTGGCTGAAAATGACATACTGATGCATTTATTTAATTTACATTAATAAAATAACACATGTTAAAGTTTCCGGAAATGTAAGTATACCCTCTAATGTGTGTAT
>NW_007822755.1:0-839 GCF_000696425.1 Galeopterus variegatus
TTTATTTTCCTACCTTCATGTTGAAAGAAGGTGTTTTATCACCTAGAAAGTAGTAAAGAACCGCGTGGAAGGAGGTGGGAGGACCAGGGAGCAGAGAGACAGCCAAGCTGATGTGTCAGCTGGTGAGCAAGTCAAGAAACAGTGTCCAGAGAAAATGTATGTGCTGCAGGGTTGGTGTTTCTGTTACTGCTCTAAGACTGTCACAAATAATCCTTTTAGAACAGAAATGTCCCACAATATTATTTGGAAATAAAGAACAGAGAATAGCAAAGAATTAGAGAAATGGTGCCCTACACTGCAGCGAATCTTTATGGATGAAGAACATAAGATCGTAGGGGCATCGAGATAACTCAAAAGGAAGGAAAGACGAAGAGAGAGCAGACCTCAGGGGCTCCAGGGCTGGGAATCGGTCATCATTGCCCACAACTTACTCGGATTAAGGCCTATTCGTGTTCACACAACCTTGCTCAGGGCATTCCATGATATGAAAAGGCAGAAGCTGAAGGCTCAGCAGCAGGATTTGTGTCCTGACCCTCACTAGGTTGGTAATTAACACTTGGAACCTAGTCTCCTCAGACTTTAAATAGACACAACATAGTACCTACTTTTTTGGTGAAGAGGAAGAGGTATAATGAAAAAGAGCAGTTTGTAAACCGTATTATCTCCACAATGCTGAGAGTCAACACTCAGAAAGTACTGATTTTGGGGGAGTGATTTTGGGGAAAGGGATGGCAATTAGGAGGGGGGATAGTTACGACATCCACCCACCTAGCTCTGGCAGTGTGGCTTTATTCCTCAAAGCCAGGAGCATTACAAGAGTGTTAGTCCATCAGCCCCAA
>NW_007822756.1:0-839 GCF_000696425.1 Galeopterus variegatus
TGGAACTTCCATATTTATGTTGAAAATTTGATGCCATTAATTAGGATTATAAATGTAATCTGTTCAGACAAAGGTACAAAAGAGATAATCAGTCCAGGTTCGATTTAACATATATTTGACACATATATCAAGCATTTGCAATACATTGTGTGTGTGTGATGAAAGAAAATTACTGTTAGTGCATCCCAAAGTGTTAACTGATTTATATATGGTTTTAGGTAGTACGTTGAGATAGCATTAAATGGCAGTGTATTAAACAATGAGAAAATTCTTTTCTCTTCTCTTCTAAACCTTTTAATTATCTCACACATAATATTTCACTTTGATGACTCTATATCTTAAGCTTCTCTCTAATACTCACAAATATCTTTTTTCCCAATAATGAGCTTGAGGTACACAGTATTATTGTTACAATTTAATAATATGGTTTTTACTTTTGTCACTTTATTTTGGGAGTTTTCTCTAATTAGGGCAAGAGATACCATTTTCCTTTAGGAGAAATTTATTTAAGCCAAAAAAGCAAAAACTCCAAGTTAAAGGAACATTGACAATACAGGTGATACAACAATGTGGCACAGCTTGTGGATTGTTATACAACTGCCTGAAGTTGGTAAGCACTGTGCAGTTGTATGCTTTGCTGTTGAGGACCAACATAGAGGTTTTTGGCATGGGGCAAACTTTAGCTCCTGAGTGTTCCTTTCATTATACTTCTAATCTAAATTCCTCATTTTTACACTACTGGTAATACGGAGACAAAGAACATCACCAACCTGGAAGCCAGTGCTATTCTAAAAATGGGATATAAGTAATCAGGATGAAATTTATATGAAAAGACAAAA
>NW_007822757.1:0-839 GCF_000696425.1 Galeopterus variegatus
CTGCACAAAAAGCCTTCCCTAGGGAAACAGCAGCAAAGCAGCAATTTAGCTCAAACACACACTCAAGTACTGCTTCCCACAGGAAGTTCCTCCGTTTTAGAAGTAAGCAAAGGAAAAATTTAGTTCTGGTCCAGGCACACCATGAGCACCTAGGGGCCTGCCTGGGAAGTGGAAGCTTGGAGAAGGGGACTGGAACCCCACACCCACATGCAGGCACACCATGCCAGCACCTCAGTGCCCACCTGGGGACCTGAGGCATGGAGAAAGGGACTAAACCCCCTCCCACAACCAGGCACAACACACCAGTGCCTTGGGGCCGGCCTGGGGACCTGAGTCATTGAGAAGAGAACCAGACCCCCCTCCCACAAACAGGCACACTACACCAGTACCTTGGGGACTGCCCGATGACCTGTGGCATGGAGAAAGGGACCGGACCACACTCCCATAATGAGACACATCATGCCAGTGCCTCAGGAACCACCCAGGGAGCCAAGGCATGGAGAAGGGGACCAGAGCCCCTTCCCACAACCAGGCAAACTGCACCAGCACCTCAGGGCCCACCTGGGGGGTCAAGGCATGGAAAACAGGACCAGACACACCCCACAATCAGGTACATCACCAGTACCAAGGAGCATGCCAAAAACATCACTTCTATGTGGGTGGCCCACCACTACCACCACAATAACAATGACTGCTGTGAAAGTGACTAGACACTACAACAACTATGGAGAAAGTATGCCAACCACTGGAGTGCATTGACACAAGGAGAGTCATCAGCAGAGATAAAGAAGAGGGTGTCTCTCTCCACAAAGCCCATTTCAGAGTGACAGAAGAAGCAT
>NW_007822758.1:0-839 GCF_000696425.1 Galeopterus variegatus
TAATAATAATAATAATAATAATAATAATAATAATTAATAATGAGGGACAGCACATGCCAGAGATTCTGCTAAGCGCATCATACGAGTCAGACAATTTTCCCATTCATCCTCTGAAGTCTCTCTGTCTAGGAGACATTCAGGGATAAAGATGCCAACTCTGCCCAGGATCCAAACCCAGTGATGGGGGTGCAAGCGGGTCCCAATGTATGGCTCAACCACCTCGCTCTCCTGACTAGAATTTTCCAGAACAATTAGGGGGGACGTGTGTAAGATTCCTTTTGTGGCCTATGCCTTTAACTCCCAGCCCCCATGTGACATCCTGAGGCCATCCACACTCAGGTCCTGTGCTGGGCGTAAGAGGACATGAGGAGGAATTGCAGGTGGAGGCAGAGGCCTAAATCCAAGTTGTGGCTCATGCCACACCAGAAACTCACTCTGGCCTTTGTCATCTATAAATATTGTGGTAATTATTACAAAATAAGATTAGTGGACTCACAGGGTGTTGGGGATCAATTGACCTAAGTCTCATGAATGTATGTCATAAACTGGAGTGGGACATTAATTTCTGAGAATGCATGTGTCATTGCACACATGACCTTCCTACAAGTTCCCCTAAATAGCCTGCCTTCCTTGTCCATCTCTCATTCCCTTTCATGTGGGAGCAATGGGATTAGCTCCATGCCCTGAGGAGGGCACTCACATGAGGAAGCAGGAAAGAGCTTCAGCACCAGGACTCTGGGGCAGGTGCCTGCAGGCCAGGGGCTTGAAGCACTGCCACCATCGGAAGTTCTGGTAAACACTCCTGGGGTTACAGGAGTCCTCTGGTGAGGCCTTGGCCT
>NW_007822759.1:0-839 GCF_000696425.1 Galeopterus variegatus
AGGAGTGCTGCTGCGCTCCCAGCGCCGCACTCTCCCGAGTGCGCCACGGGCTCGGCCCTCAAAGTTCAAATTTATACACTGAAAACTACAGCATATGAAGGTACTTCAAAAACTTTATGAACAGATTCATATTATCTTTTAATTCTATTTTTCCATGAACTTTTTCAATTAATCTTGTATTTGCAAGTGATATTAAAGAAAACTCAACCAAAGACAGAGACAGTACATTTTGTGGATTGGAAGACTCAGTATTTATAAGAGGGTAATTCTCACCAAATTGATTTATATAGTCAATGCAATCCTGATCAAAATCCCACCAGCCTTTCTGGTATAAATTGACAGGTTAATCCTAAAATTTATTTGGAAATATAAAGAACCTAAAATAGCCAAGACAACTTTTAATAAGATGAAAAGAATTGGAAAACCACACTTTCTGGTTTTGAAATGTAGTATAGAGCTATAGTAACCAAGACAATGTTGTACTAGAAAAGCAATAGACATACAGACCAATGGAGCAGAATTGAGCACCCCAAGATAAGCCCTTACATTTGTGATTGTTTATGATATTCGGCAAAGGTGCCAAGAAGCCTCCATGAGAAAAGACAGTCTTTTCAACAAATAGTGTGGGTAGAGTTGGACATGTACATGCAAAAATGTGAATTTAGACTCTAAGTTATAGAACCTACAAAAAATAACTCATAATGGATCATAGACCTAAACATAAGAGCTAAAATTTTACAACTTTTATAAGAAAACTTTGAACAGCATTTTTATTATCTTGGGTCAGGCAGAGTTCTTAAATACAACATCAAAAGCATGATATGTAAACGGAAAAAAAA
>NW_007822760.1:0-839 GCF_000696425.1 Galeopterus variegatus
AAAGGAAGCCAAACACTAAAACATACATAATGTTTAAGTCCACTTATATGAAGCACAAAACCCAGCAATACACCTCTATTTGAAGAGAAGAAAGAATGATGGTAAACATGGAAATTTGTTGACTGAAAGGGGCACAGAGACCCTTGAAGGGGCTGGAAAGAATCTGCACTTTGAGCTGGGGGTGGGAGCGAGAGTGTGAATATATGTAAACACTCATCTAATTGCAGTCTTTAGATTTGCATGTTTTACTAAATTTAAGTTCTGCATAAAAAAAAAGAATAAACAAAAAGTATTTGTTGAAACATGCCCAACAGAAAAGAATGAACAATTAAAACATAACTTTTCTCTAGAGAACTCCCAGAAAGACATGAAATCATAAAATCAATTTTTATGCTGTACTGTTTAAAAATTTTTTTACTTATAATCAAATGTTGAGATATTTTACAATAATTATGATGAGGTATGGTCTTTAACAGGAAAATATAAACTACATCAAGAATCCACCGTACGTGAATGTTTATACTGATAAGGAGGTTGGGGAGAGCAGAAACTCAAGTGTGAAGGAGGTAACTGCTGGGTAACGGGAGGGTAAGACCCAACGTTTATTCCCTTCACTGGGCTGGGGGTAGAGAGGGAAGATGAGGGCGGGGAGGAGGGGACAGTGCAATGTAGCTAAGGAGTGGGGCGGAACCAATAGCTGGGGTAAGTAGACGGGTAACGGGGCAGGCAGGACAAAAAGGAGCAGTTGTTGGGGTGGGAGTTGAGACTTTCCAGGAGGATCTGACGATGATGTCCCCACATCTGTCCCTCTGTGCTCACACCACAGTCCCAAGTAGAGA
>NW_007822761.1:0-839 GCF_000696425.1 Galeopterus variegatus
CACCACCCTTCCCTTCTACCTTCTGTTCTGCTCCCGAGACTGTCAGAGGGAGTCGAGAGCCGCAGAAAGGCATAATAATCATCCATAATCTTGCTAACTTTCGAACAGAAAAGACCTGTTCAGAGAAAAATGAATTTTCCATCCTTGCCACCTTCTTTCTATTCGATGGCCTCATGGAAGACTCAGTGCTACAATCTGTCTCCCCGGCTCAGCCACTGCCCTCCCTCTCTGGAAGATATATAGGCAATGGCTCCCCTTGGGATGAGGCCAGTATGGCACTGAGTGGCAGAAACCCCCTACCCACTCTGGAAAATATGTCATAAGATATCTGGTTCTCCACCTTCTTCGGGGATCTTTTATAATATTTCAGGAGCCCACGACATTATGTGACTGCCATCTGCACAACATTGAACTCCAACAGTATCAGCTGTGTTTCAAAAAAAAAGAAAGAAAAAAAAAAGGCACTTGTCAGTTGATCCATACAAATTCTAGTTTTTTCTTAATTAAATTATTTATCCAGGTAGCTTCAACTTGATATGTTCCCAAATACACATATTTATCAAGTATGACTTTAGGAGCGACTGAGTACTCAGTATAAGGACGCGATGGAGAATATAGAACTATTCTCCATTGAATCGCTCATCTCAAGCTGCCCATTCTCCAGTAGGAAGTTTAGAATCTGACTACAAAATGGTACAATGCAAGGCAAGATCCACGAAAGTATGAAGAATATTGTATTACCAAAGTGGGCGTGTTACCCACCGGGAGAGTTACGCTAACTCAGTTGTCACCCTGTCCTTACGTGGCCAAAATCTCTTTGGAAGCTATGGAAAACTTTT
>NW_007822762.1:0-838 GCF_000696425.1 Galeopterus variegatus
CTTCCTTCTTTTCTTCTCTTCTGTTATAATTAAAAAAAAATCATTGGAAAAAGTATTGAATTGCTTTATTCTGTGTATGTCTTACTACATACATTTGATTGTTTTGTGCCTCTTTCCTTTGATTCTGTGGTGGTTGCGTTTTGAAGCATCTTTTCCCCCCTTTTAATTGAGATATAGTTTACATACTGAAAAAAAGTTAAGTTTAATAAACAGCTATATATATGTATCAATGTGACCATCACCCAGATCAAGATAGGGAATATTTTCATTAACTTGGAAAGTTCTCTTTTACCCCTTCCCTGTCAGTAGCCCCCCCTCCATCCTGAGGTAATTGGTTTTCTGACTTTGATCACCACAGATTAATTTTGCCTGTTCTTTAACTTCATGTAAGTGGAATCCAAAAGTGTGCAACTCTTTTTGTATCTGGGATATTTTGCTCAATATAATTTTTTTTCTTTTTTGAGATTCTTTCATTTTGCTACATATATCAGGAATGTGCTCTTTTGCACTGCTGGATATTATTCCATGGTATGAATATATCACAATCTATCCTTCTTTTGGTGGAGGATCTAACTGAAGCATATTTACACATGCATTTTTACCTGTCAACAGTTCTCTCATAGGGTGGGTATATGAGATTGAGGTTGTGGTTTGCTCTTCTAATTTTTATGCTGTAGCAGTTATTCTTAAAAATTTTTTCTATGTTTGAATGTTCTTGAAATATCAGAAATTATCAAGCAAGTACAAGTTAAGGCACATTATTCAATTGTCCTATTCCTATTTACATGGCATAATTGTACCATTAGCCAGAGTTTCAGTTTCAGTGCATCATGAACCC
>NW_007822763.1:0-838 GCF_000696425.1 Galeopterus variegatus
TGAGCACAGGTGGTGATGGTGAGCTTTGTACCCCATGAATATGCATAATCCTTTTTTTTTTAAAGTTTAAAAAGACAAAACAAAATAGAACTTAAGCTCAAACAATCAAAAGTAGCCAACAAACTTATAATTATATGAGGGACCTTCTAACATGATAGACCAAATAAGGTAACTAATTCTGTTTATCCTAACTGCTTCTGGTTTGGAGTTCCCTGGTTCATGAATCATTGCTTGCTCAACTAAATTCTTTAAAATTTTATTGTGCTTTAGTTTATTATATTTAAACATGTATTAACTACATTTTTTTTCTTCACAAAATTTTATCCATTGAAAGGTGAACATATACTTTTGGAAAAGATATTTTATTAAGAAGTTCAAAGATTTTATAGAAGTTAATCTAGACATACTCCAAATCACAGGAGCAGAAAGACTACCATGGCATGAATGTGCTTACTATTTCTGAGGCAGGTGAATGGTCACAACTTCAGCATCTTAATCTTCTGACTTGAACCTCAAGCTTGTAATTCTAGAGATCCTTCTGGGAATGCATCTTCATAGATCTTTCAGACTAAACCTCAGCAGTAATAACATTTGGGACCAGATAGTTCTTTATTGTTGGGGGCTGTCCTGTGCATTGTAGGTGTTTAGCAGCATCCCTGGCCTCTACCCCCTACATGCCAGTGGCACCTCACCTGAAAATGATCAGTTCTTAGGCAAAATAAAACCTAGAAATTGCAGTTATAATATATGCCTTTATTGGGGTTCTCCTGGAAATTGGTCATGAGGTAAGTGCAGGTAGTTCATATTGAAGGTGGTCCCAGAAAGCACCAGAATAGAA
>NW_007822764.1:0-838 GCF_000696425.1 Galeopterus variegatus
CAACCTCAGAATATTCATTCTTCTCATCAGCACATGGATCATTCTCTAGGATAGATCATATGTTAGGTCACAAATCAAGTCTCAATAAATTCAAAAAAGTTGGAATTATCCCATGTATTTTTTCAGACCACAGTTGAAAATTTGAAAATTAGAAATCAATAGCAAAAGAAATTCTAGAAGCTATACAAACACACAGAAATTAAACAGCATTCTACTTAATGATATATGAGTCCAAGAAGAAATCAAACAGGAAATCAAAAAATTTATTGAAACTAATGAAAACAATCATACATCATACCCAAACCTGTGGGATACTGCAAAGCAGTACTAAGGGGGAAATTTATCGCATTAAATGCTTACTTCAGAAGAATGGAAAGATGGCAATTGAACAACCTAATATTTCACCTTAAAGAACTAGAAAAACAAGAACAAACCCTAAATTAACAAACAGAAAGAAATCATTAAGATTAGAGCATAACTTAATGAAATGAAAACCCCAATAATTATACAAAGGATCAATGAATCAAAAAGTTGTTTTATTTTGAAAAGATAAATCATATTGAAAAACCATTAGCACAGCTAACTAAAAAAAAGAAGAGAGAAGACCTAAATAACAAAATTAGAAATGAAAACGGTGATATTACAACTGAAACCTCTGAAATACAAGGAATCACTCGAGACTACTCTAAACAACTATATGCCAAAAAATTTGAAAATCTGGAGGAAATGGATAAATTTCTGGATGCACACGAGCTGCCAAAACTGAACCATGAAGACAGAAAATCTGAACAGACCAATAACAATAAAAGAGATTGAAGCTGTTACCAGAAGGCTCCCA
>NW_007822765.1:0-838 GCF_000696425.1 Galeopterus variegatus
TTCTGGCTGCAGAGGAGGGACACGGAGGGGAGGGAGGCTGGGGAGAAAGTGAGGTGGGAAGGGGAGGCTGAACAAATGGAGAAGTCCTGCAGAGAGACTGGGGTATGGACATGTTATGTGCTTTCTCAGTGGGGAACAAGAGCCCTGGGAAGGCCTGTCGAGCTTCCCTCACCCCTGAACAGGAGCAATGCTTAGGAGTTTCCAGTGAAATCCTGCCACTCAATGAGACTGGGTTTCAGAAGCCCTGGAGGTGGGTGTCAGCACCTCAGAGACTGGGAGCAAAGACCTCAGAGCATCAGGAGCTGTGGGTACCTCTCTGGCTCTTGGGAGCTGAGGCTGGGGCAGAAAAGGAGTGATGTTTGCACTGGGCCGTGGATTAGCTCTGAGGCCAGTGGGGATGGGGAAAGTGCGGCTCTCCAGGACCAAACCAAACCGAACCCTGCTGCTGTGAGAAACAGGGAACTGAAGAGTTTGATGTGCCTTGCTTGGGTTTCCAGGACCCAATGCATGCCTCAGTTTCTCTCAAGTCCATTGCCACCCAGTTCAGGGTCACCGTGTCCCTAGTGATCAAGACCTGCCTTGTTGTTTTTTCTTATTTCCAGTGACACAGGCAGGACCTGGACTGGGTCAGGCAAGTGAGGCACTTGCTTCTGGCACAGAATGTAAGGGGACTCAAGAACCTCAGTAACCAAGCTAAATTATATTTTAATACAATGAATTAGGTTTATAAAACCAAAATCAATGCAAAAATCCTTGATGAATAAGATGTCCAACATTTCAGTAAAGACTGGGTTGGTACTGATTTCTCCTTTTGTGTCAGGCTCCAGTAGGGCTCAGC
>NW_007822766.1:0-838 GCF_000696425.1 Galeopterus variegatus
CTTCTGTGCCTTTCTTAAAAACCAAATTAATGTTTAAATGGAGGTCTTTTTCTGGACACTATTGTCTTCCACTGAAATATTTGTTAATTTGTATACCAATACCATACTGTTTTGGTTATTGTACCTTTATAGTAAGTCTTAAAGTCCAAAGTATAAATCCTCTGATTTTACTCTTGTTTTATTAGATTGCTTTTTCTATGCTGTGGATGCTGGAAATTATCTGGTATTGTGTATTATTTACTTATCAATTATCAGTCCTCGCTATAATGAAAAGCTACAACAATAGAGGCCATGGTCGTTTTTATCCATGCAGTGCTATCTGTGCCTAGAACAATGCCTGGAACATGGTTGTGAATAAATATATGTTGAATAAATAGCTTTTCACAGGCATTTAGTGAGCTCAGGAAGACCACTCTTATCTCCATATATAGTCACATTTTTTTTTTTTTTGTGGTATGATGTGTACCCAATATGGTACTTTCTGATATGATCTTCAACCTAACTTCACTTTCAGATATTTAAAAAAATCAAATATATCTTCAAAGTATGGAGATGAATGAATGAGAATGATATTTAAGTGATTCTCCCATAAGATTTAAAAGCTGTGATGCAAGAATAATACCAGGTAAGATTTAGAGAATAAAATCACCATAGGTGATTAATTTTAGGAAAACAAAATTAATCTGAGTATTTAGAATTGTTCTAATATGCTTTTAAAAAATAGTGGTTTTAGTAATAGTCTAATCCAGTCCTCAGAAACTGAGAAAATAAAATACGTCTTCCATAAACTAATATTCTCACTTTATGGTCTTTACAATATTAGCTGTGTTTTCAAAGC
>NW_007822767.1:0-838 GCF_000696425.1 Galeopterus variegatus
CATCCCCTCTCTTCTCTCAGTCCACTCCAGTCCACCTGCTTCCCTGCCTATGGAGCCTCAACACGATAGGCATGCTCCTGCCTCAGGGCCTTTGCACATCCTTGGACTCTGAAGGCCTCTTTTCCAATGAAATCTTCCCTGTCAACACCTGTTTACAGCTGTAACCCTTCCCTGCCACGGCACTCTCCCCTCACGGAGCCCACAGTTCACTTTATTTATTTCGTTTAATAACTGTCTCTCCCCATTTCAGTATTTTTGTCGGAACCGGTCACTGCTGTGTCCCCAGTTCCCAAAGCAATGATTGCTGCAGTCAGAGCTCAGTAAATATTTGTCAAAGGAATATCTGTTCTTCCAAAAGTTGGCTCTTTGGAAGAATGGTGCACTAGAGTAGGTGTTTAAGGAAAGCAAGGTCGAATTAATTCTGAGACATTCACCTTAACTCTGAACAACTGCTTACCTTTTAACTTTGCCCTTTCACTTTCCCCTCCTCCTATTTCCACCTCCCAGGTCCCCAAACCCAAATAATTTATAAATGGGACCACCCTTCCCTCATTTGTGAAAATGTGCTAGGTCGGTGTCTCAGATCTGGACCCCAGGCAAAAAAAACCATCATGAATAAGTCAGGTGAGCTCTTGCTTCCTGACCTGGCGGGGGCACTGTTGAGGCAAAATTATTCACCTTCCTCCCTCTGCTCCTCGGCTATGTAGGGTGACAAAATATGCCACATCCGCATAAGAATCATTTGGGGCTGAAGGCAATTGAGAATAAGCAGATACAAAAAAAAAGCTCTCTGCCCTCCCACTATTTGCCTAAAAGCAGGACATAAACTTCCAAAGGT
>NW_007822768.1:0-838 GCF_000696425.1 Galeopterus variegatus
AACGAGGGGAAAGAAAACTCGCGTTGCCAGAAGTGGACATCTATGTCAAGGCGTGTGGACATGATCACCGGTGGAGGACGACAGTGGCCGGTAGCAGAGTGGCGCAGCGGAAGCGTGCTGGGCCCATAACCCAGAGGTCGATGGATCGAAACCATCCTCTGCTAGGGAAGGTTGCTTCTTTTCGCCAAACCTTCAGCACAGGTGTTTCCTCTCACGTGACAAGGTTCCCGCACAGCAGCCACCCACAAGAGGCCGCGGAATCCCAAATATGCATGACAGCGATACCAATGTGTTGCATCTCCTGTCTTCAGCATTTTGATGGAAATTGTGTTTAACGACATTTTAAAAACACAAAATATTGGAAAGCAGTGCAGCATCTTATTTACCTTCTCTGTGCTGCTTTGCCTCTTCACAGAGGTGCCGCAACAGGATTCACGAACGATTGAAGACCTACCGTGACCGAGGTCGCGAACGCATAACCGCCAGGTCCTTCCTGCCTTTAAATAGAATGGAGCTCACGATACAACGTGAGGTTCACAAAAAGAAGAGGAGGAGGAGGAGGAAGAGGAAAAGAATGAATGTGGACTCTCCGTGCGTCGCTGGGGACAGGCGGTGCACAGCCTGGCGGTTCCGCTTTCAATGGAGAATCCAAGCATAGGGGTCAGCTCCTCAGGGTCTCATAGACTCACTTCTGCGGATGGATTGAGAGCTCAGAATTGTTCTTTGTGTTGATGTAGACAGGAATCATTTGCATTATTACCACCTGTCTATGAGTTTACTTCTACCATCACAGAGATGTAGACTAGCCGAGCGAATAGAAAGTCGGTCAAAGATGCAC
>NW_007822769.1:0-838 GCF_000696425.1 Galeopterus variegatus
GGCATCACATCTTTAACCAAGCCCTAGGGAAGAAAGAGGAGAGATATGTGTTTTTCTGCTATTAAAGATGCTTTGTAATGTTGTACACAACACATCCCCTTACATGTCATCAGCCAAAATATAGTGACATGAGCTCACCTGCTGCAAGAGAGACTAAGAAATGTCATCCTTTTAATGGGTGATCATTTTATCCAGAAAAAAAGAATTCTCTTATTAAGGGATATAAGAGAACAGACATTGGTGTAGCAATTAGTGGTCTTAGTCAAAAGGTAAATCCAAGGTATATTTTATTTTAAAATTTATCTCAGAAGTCCTGATAATTGTATTTTAGAGGTATCTGTTTATCTAAGATGGATAGATAGTTGATAAATAGAATCTATTTTCCAGGTTTTCACCACTTCCAGAATTTGCTTTTAATATAAATTTAATCAATACTTTTAAATATATGTTCTAACTTTATTACTTATCATCAGAGAAGTTAGGTCCCCTGAGGATAATTGACATGTTCAACTGTCATCTTCTTTTTTTTTATTTGTTTTTTTGTCTTTTGTCTTTTTCCGTGTCCGGCAACGGATCGCAACCCTCAGTGTTGCCCCCGTACCGGACCGGGGACCGGCAACGGGATCGCAACCCTCGGCATTGCTCCCGCGCCTTGCTCAACCAGTGAGCGGGAACCGGTCCGTAGGTGGGATCCAAACCCTCGGGTGGGAGCGCCGCCGCGCTTCCCAAGCGACGCACTACCCAGTGCGCCACCGGGCCGGCCCTCAACTGTCATCTTCTAATGATTGCCAATGGAATCTCAAAAAAAATTATAAGGAAACTTCTAGGGATACAAATT
>NW_007822770.1:0-838 GCF_000696425.1 Galeopterus variegatus
AAGCAATACCAGTCATGGTGTGAATATGTAGCAAAAGGCATTTACAACACTGTTTGTGGGAGAATAAATCCGTACATTCCCTCCAGAAAAGTGTTTGGCGTTTTCTTTTTTCTTTTTTTTTTTTTCCTTTTTGTCTTTTTTCATGACCGGTAATGGGATCGCAACCCTCGGTGTTGCACCCGCACCGCGCTCAACCAGTGAGCGGACCGGTCTTTATATGGGATCCGAACCCTTGGTGGGAGTGCCGCCGTGCTCTACTGAGTGCGCCACCGGGCCGGCCCTGGCATTTTCTACTAAGCTGAATACAGTCACAATGGAAAACAAGAAATTCCACCACTAAGCGTATATATACACTAGCAGAAATGCATATATGTGTAAAAGCAAAACACATGCAGAAAAATATATAGAGTAGTATTACTTCAATAGCTGTAAGTAAACTTTAATAACTGCCCAGTTATTTATACTAGCAGAATGGGAGAATAGAGAAATATTTGTAAAATGTTAATACTATACAGCAATGAAAATGAATTTATCACAGCTATGTGCAACAGCAAAAATGAATATCATAGTTGTAATATGGAGAGATAAAAAGCCAGGCATGAAAGAATACACACTGAATGATTCCAATTGTATTAATTCCAAAAAGAAGCAAATTTTTATGCTAGAAGTCAAGATAGCAAATAACTTTGGGGAGAAATGAGCATTTTGACTGGGAGGTGGCACAAACAAAGCTTATGGAATGTGATCAATATTCTGCTTCTTGACCTGGTTCTGGTGGCAAAAGTGTTTGCTTCGTCACAATTCATTGAGCTGTATATTTATGATTTGCATACTTTTC
>NW_007822771.1:0-838 GCF_000696425.1 Galeopterus variegatus
CAGCCTCAGAAACTGTAAGCAATAAATTTTGTTTTCTTTATAAATCATCCAGTTTCAAGTACTTGTTTTAAGTAACAGAAACGGACTAATACACAGCTATTAAAAATGTTAGAAGATGGGCCGGCCCGGTGGCGCACTGCTACAGTGCGCCGCTTGGGAAGCGTGGCGGCGCTCCTGCCGAGGGTTCGGATCCCACATACAGACTGGTTCCCGCTCACTGGCTGAGCGAGGTGCAGGTGCGACACTGAGGGTTGCGATCCATTGCCGGACACGAAAAAAGACAAAAGAAAAAAAAATGTTAGAAGAAATAGAAGATAATTTTTATTTTTATTTATTTATTTATTTATTTAAAAAAGATGACCGGTGAGGGGATCTTAACCCTTGACTTGGTGTTGTCAGCACCACGCTCACCCAGTGAGCAACCGGCCATCCCTATATGGGATCCGAACTCGTAGCCTTGGTGTTATCAGCACCGCACTCTCCCGAGTGAGCCACAGGCCAGCCCAGAAGATAATTTTTATAACCTCGGAGTTAAACGAATGTTTGATATCAAGACAGAAAATGCAGATACTATAAAGGAAAAGATTTGAAAACTTTACCATATAAAAATGAAGTTTTTTTTTTTTTTGGCTGGCCTGTAACAAACATGTAATATTTCTATTTAGCAAAAGACATCAGAATAAAAGTCAAAAGACAAAGGAGAGGAAAAATTCTGCAACATATGCGACAAAACAGGAGTTAATACCCCAAATAAAAGAGCTCATTAAAATGAATTTCATAACAGTCAAAGGAAATATTAGAAAAAATGAGTAAAAGAAATATATCAGTCTGTGTCCTG
>NW_007822772.1:0-838 GCF_000696425.1 Galeopterus variegatus
ACCAGTTGCACAATAGATGATTTTCCAATGAAGAGCTGTGTTAATAGACCTCATGCTTAATTTCACGATGCATCCTGCCATTAACAAGACCCAATAAAATGTCCACAAAGGACATCATAACCAGCTCTGTGCCCTTACTATGTAAAACACTTAAAAGTGTAATTGAAACTTAAGTGCATGCATTTGTATTTGAGATTCAGCTAATTATCGACCTGACATCTTCATTTGTTTGGGCTTTCCTTCTGAGCCTGGAATGTGCTGGAACACACCAGCTTTGCCATTTCTTTCTTTTTTTCCTGAGGCCAAGTACCTGCAACAGTTGCTTAGGAGCCAGGTCCTTATCTTGAAGAGCTCAGCTAACGACTCCAGGAGCTGTCTCCTAAGAGAGCATTCCTCTCGCAAATAGAAAGCAGACTGAAAAAGGAGACTCAGATGGGCCTGCCCAGGTGACCCAGAGCATTTTGGTTATATCTGGAAGAACACCAGGTACCAGAAAGAGCGCCCCAGTGAGAATACAGACTCAGACTCCCTCCTCTCCCAGTTCCCCACAGTCTCCTCTCACTTCCTTCCGTGGCCGCGCTCGGGCTGCCGGGGACCTGAGGGGGAAATGATCTACTGAGCTGTGAAGTGGCAGTTTACAGTATTTGCATTTCTCACAATATAACAGCTTCGGCCTTGCATGGAAAAATTTTTAAATCACATCTGAGGTTGAGAATAAACATTTTTTCACCTTTTTCTTTTTTTGGAAATATTGACAGACTTCAAAATGGAATCTCATATTCCAGACTCTCTTTGTGAATCACACCACATGGTATTGTGTATGGGTTTGTTCAGGGGT
>NW_007822773.1:0-838 GCF_000696425.1 Galeopterus variegatus
GATGTATTCATTCAACAAAATAAAAAATACAGCTGAGACCTTAAGCAACAGGCTAGAGCAAGCAGTAGAAAGAATTTCTGACCCCAAAGACAGCTTTCTGAAATAACCCAGGCAGACAAAACAAAAGAAAACAAAAAACAGAAAAAAGAATTTTAAAAACTGAAGAAAACCTGGGAGAGCTGTCAGACAATCTTAAGCATATAAATGTTCAAAATATGGTGTTCTGGAAGGGGAGGAGAAAGAAAAAGGCATTGAAAACCTATTCAGTGAAATAGTAGTGGAAAACTTCCTGGGTATTGAGAGAGATATGGACTTACAGATCCAAGAGGCTCAAAGATCCCATCCAAAACTGTCCTCATTGAGACATATTGTAGTCAAACTGTCAAAATCAAAGACAAAGAGAGAATCCTAAACACACCAAGAAAAAAGCATCAAGTCACCTGTAAGGGACCCCCCATCAGACTAAGAGCAGATTTCTCAGTGGAAACCTTTCAGGCCAGGAGAGAATGTGATGATATATTCAAAGAATAAAAGTAACAAAACACAACAAAACTGCCAACCAGGAATACTATACCCAGCAAAGCTATCCTTTGGAAATGGAGAAATAGTGTATTTCCCAGACAAATAAAAGCTGTGGGAGTTCACCACTACACAACCAGCCCTACAATAAAACCTCAAGAGAGTCCTGCATCCATAATTCAAAAAAAAACAATGATCACCACCATGAATACATGAGAAAGAAAAAAAAACCCACTGGTAGAGTAGATATGCAATTGAGAGGATTTTAAAAGAAGAGAGAGTCTGTCCGTCCCTCTCTCTCTCTGTGTTCTCTCTGCTT
>NW_007822774.1:0-838 GCF_000696425.1 Galeopterus variegatus
ACTGGAGCTTAAATTTATCTAATTTTTTTTTCACAGCTATTAAAATATTTGCACTTAAAATAAATGAAAATGGTGATGTGATCCATTGTTTTCAAGTATTCTTAGAATTTTGAGAATAATCACATTTTTGGGGGTGGGTTCTTTTTTTCATCATTTTTGCTATCACTAACGTTTAAACTTGTTAAGAGTAATGGTATTGCAGCAAATGCAAAATAAGAAATTTTTTATATATATATTATTAAAATATTTTAACCTGTTCTTGGTAATGGTACAGGTAAATTCTCCTAAAACACCATTTTGATCACACTATTCTCTTCTTGAAAGCATATTATGCTCTAAAATGTTAATAATAGTTACCTCTGGAAAGTTGGATTATAAGTAATATTTATTTTTATTCCTTGCTCTGGAACCAAAATTCTTAATAACCAAACTTTAGTATTATTTTTGAAGGTTGCCCTTGACAGATTGCCTGTAATGTGACTTTTATGTGATTGTGTGTGTGTGTGTGTGTGTGTGTTAGGAAAAGAGAGAGATGGAGAACTGGGAGAGATAGAGAAGCAAAGAGACTAGGGGAGAGAGAGAGAGGCGCCAAACAAATGATAAACCAACCACTATGATCTTTATCAGAATCTTTGCGTAGAAGGGAGAATAGATTGAAAAAAGCATATTTAATACACTTAAAAATATACAAACTACAGGAAATAAAACTTGATAAAAACTTTATGGTTTCTATGCTAAAATAAAAGAGCACTAGAAAGCACTGTAGAGGAACATGGGTTGAAAAAGGTTAACACTACCCTCTAATATTAATTCCAAGCACCTCACTCTAACTTTAATT
>NW_007822775.1:0-838 GCF_000696425.1 Galeopterus variegatus
CTACTTAGTGACATATGGGTCCAAGAAGAAATTAAACAGGAAATCAAAAAATTTATTGAAAAACTAATCAAAATAATGACACATCATACCAAAACCTGTGGGATATTGCAAAAGCAGTACTAAGAGGGAAAATTATAGCATTAAATGCTCACCTCAGATGAACGGAAAGGTGGCAAGTGAACAACATAACACTTCACCTTAAAGAACTAGAAAAACAAGAACAATCCAAACCCAAAGTTAGCAGATGGAAAGAAATCATTAAGATCAGAGCAGAACTAAATGAAATAGAAACCCAAAAAATGATACAACAGATCAACAAAACAAAAAGTTGGTTTTTTGAAAAGACAGAGTTGACAATTAGCAAGGCTAACTAAAAAAAGAAGAGAGAAGACACAAATAACAAAAATTAGAAATGAAAAAGGTGATGTTACAACCAATACCTCAGAAATAGAAGGAATCATTAGAGACTACTATAAACAACTATATGGCAACAAATTTGAAAATCTGGAGGAAATGGATAAATTTCTGGACACACAGAAACTACCAAGACTTAGCCAAGAAGACACAGAAAATATGAACAGACTGATAACAATTGAAAAGATTGAAGCTGTTATCAACACTCTCCCAACAAAGAAAAGCCCAAGACTGGCTGGCTTCACTGCAGAATTCTACCAAACCTTTAAAGAAGAATTAATATGAATTCTCTACAAACTATTCCAAAATATTGAAACAGAGGCCACTCTCCCAAACTCATTCTATGGGGCAAACATCACCCTGATACCAAAACCAGACAAAGATACAACAGAGAAAGAAAACTATAGGTCAATATCTTTGATGA
>NW_007822776.1:0-838 GCF_000696425.1 Galeopterus variegatus
TCTGAATGCGTTCCCTGACTATCCTATACATGGGATGAAATAACACGAATACTCCATCAACACCACTCTATTCACTGTCTACCTCTTAGCACATGTGGTTTCCCCTTTACTGCATAGCAGGCATTATGTGATTATTTATTTACTTCCTTATGTACTTATGAGTTTTTTGTTTTATAGTCCACCAAGACTGAGAATAAAAGGAACTCCATTTGTTTCATACACTGCAATATTCCAAGGGCAGAAAAGAATGCCTGACATATTGTATGAATGTAATTTTAAAAATAGTGAATGATGAATGAATGGATCAATGAAGAGATATGCATAAATGATTATTATGTTAAAGATGCTGTTTTAGGCATTATGAAAGAAGTTTGCTTTTATTCACATATTTTCCAAGGCTTTCTCAACCTTCTTTAACATATGAAACAATTTTTTTTTCATATTTAAATGATCTTTATTTAAAAAATACTATCCTGAGAATTATAATTCTATTAAGCTTCAGTTAGAGCAAAAAAAAAAAAAGCTACTTAAACTGAAAATGAAAGATAAGACAAAACTATTTATGAAGAGAGACCAAAAATATCAGGTTTCTTGCTATGGTTCTGGACTTCAGGAGCAGGCTCACTTGAGCACGGAATTGACCCTGAACTGAACTCACCCCTACTTTCAGAATGTAGGTGTCGAGGTTTAAATCCAGCTATTCCAGGAACATAAGGAGGAAACCCCCTCAGGGAATAGATATTTCTCATTGCAAATGGAGGTGGTGGCTGAACAGGTAAAACCCTTGGGAGAAAATAATTGCGAGGAGCTCCATACGTGCTTCCTGGAGGAGGTGGAG
>NW_007822777.1:0-838 GCF_000696425.1 Galeopterus variegatus
CCCTCCAAATTAAGAAGGTACTGAGACCAAAGAAGGAAGTGGGCAAATCCATAAGATATTTTTTACAGTGGTGACTTACATACAGGAAAGCTGCATGCAGTGAAGTATCAGATGTCTACAGGAAATCAGAGCTCTGTCTCTCTGGGGTTAGACAATGTTTATATAGAAAAAGCAAAAACCTTTGTTACTAAAAATAACTTTAAGAAAACATCTTCAAAAAAAATAAGGTGATAATATCATTCACCAGATGTCCTGTGATCCATGAGACAGAGGGTCTTCTGATGTTAGTGCTCAGACCATTCATGAGACCCACTGCCATAAATCATTCACCTTCTGAAACCTATGTTCCTTTTACAGCTTGCCCTAAAGTTGATGTTTAACTGGCCAGTGAAACAGAGGAATGAGGTTAAGCAGGAGTCAGCGTGGTGGACGGGACACAAACTGGTGTGAGTTGATTTCACCCTCTAGCATACCAGTTCTATTCATTTAGGTGGTCCAGTTTCCATAATTGCCTTCCCCAGCTCAGACTGACTCACCTCCATTTCCCATTCTGCATGTACAACTGACCAGTAGTTGTTAAACTGCAACACTCCAGGAAGTCAGTTAAGTTTTGGTTGTAACTGAGCAGGTATTTACAAGTGCAATGTACTGCTACTATTACAAATATTTACTGAAAATTGACTATTAACTGAGTGCTTACATCATCATCTCATTTAGCTTTCCCTATAAGCCTATGAGATAGGACAGTGGATATTTTGTTTGTTTGTTTTATTTTTTGGTGGCTGGCCAGTAAGGGGATCCAAACCCATGATCTTGGTGTTATAAGGCTGAGCTCTAA
>NW_007822778.1:0-838 GCF_000696425.1 Galeopterus variegatus
ATTTATCAGCTGCTTGGGTTTGTCTGGATGGGGAAAGAAAAGACAGTTCTGCTTGAGGTGCCACCAAAATGCTGCCTGTGTGGCAGCGGAGCCGGGGAGGCGAGGTGGCTGGACGTGCCCCCAACCTGGACCATTCTTCAATGGTGTCAGTCACTCTGATACTTGACTGACATGTTCATGCGGTAGATGGACAGAGGGAATTCCACGGGTGAGAAGATGTCTGGATCAACCTTTTCCTGTTGGCCAGTAGTGAGACTGCCGCCCTCCCATGGAACAGCTTGGTCACTGGAATGCACAGTCAGGACAAGAGAAGAATGGAGAGAGCAGATTATGTTGTCACCAGTGCATGCACAGGGCTGTGGGTCTGCAGAGGCCGGTAGCTGGAGGAATTCAGCAGGAGCTTTCCTTTTTCTTTCTCAGATACACTGAGTCCTCCCCCCCATGCTGCCTCCAGAAAAGCAGGTTGATGCCCAGGAAACAGCTGAGGCCTGGGGCTGGCCCTGCGCTCAGGACGCCCCCACCTACTCAGGGGCAAATGGCCCTGGGGGTCAGGGTGGATGACTGTGATCCCAGCCTTTCCTCCTCCCCTCCTAGAAATACGAGCCCCTCCATGAATTCCCTGGGGGACCATGAACAAGCCACTACACCTTTCTGGCACTCCATTTCCCTGTCATCTATCAATAATTATCTCTGTCCAGCCATAAGAGACCATGTTGGTTTCTACAGTTTGGTTTGTGCCATCCTCTGCCCCACTCCACATCAGAATTCCTGGGGATGTTTTATTTAAAATATGTATTTCTGGATTCCCTTAACAAGAAATTCTGCTTTAATGGTACTG
>NW_007822779.1:0-838 GCF_000696425.1 Galeopterus variegatus
AACCTAAGAAGGTAGAAAATGACAGTGAAGCAGTTACTTAAATAATTTGATTAAATATATGCAAATTATT
This sequence comes from Galeopterus variegatus, assembly GCF_000696425.1. Lineage (NCBI taxonomy): Eukaryota > Metazoa > Chordata > Mammalia > Dermoptera > Cynocephalidae > Galeopterus > Galeopterus variegatus. The sequence goes on from NW_007822779.1 coordinate 71, forward strand.
CTAATTTGTCATAAATAGCAAGGAAATGAGAGCATAGAAAGATAACTTTATTTATTTATTTTAAAATTTATTTATTTTTTGATTGCAGTTTTGGAAGAGTTTAGTCCTAAAGGCATTGCACTGATTGTATGCTTTCTCAACTGGCTAGTGAAAAATATTATTCTTTTGATTGTTTAACAGCACATAATGCAGAACAAAGATTTTGCCCAGAACAGAAAACAGAAATAAACCCCAGGAGTTAAGCATATGGGGCGCATGTGTCATATACTTCCTTATAATGAAGAAATTCTAAGAAAGTAAAGAAGGAAATAGAGGAGGTGGAGGAGGAGGGGGAAGAGAAAAGCAAGAAAGACAATGAGAGAGCCCATGTTTGTAATCATCTGGGATCCAGATATTCAGAGTCAAAGAGAAGAAGAAAGTTAAAATGTGAAAGTGAAAGCTGTCCTCGTGTTATTTTGAAGGCTACTACTGTGTCTATAACTTATGTTTTGGGAAGGTCTTGTTTGTTGGGAGGTATCAACTCTGTACTCAAGAATTACAGAGGACATATAGTTACTGAGCGAATGTGCTTTTGTGATGAGATAAAGCTGGATCGATAACCTTGGTGCTTATTACATTTATTCTCTTGTTGAAGTTACTTACATAACCATGAAGTCACTTACATAACCATGAAGTCTCAGTTTCCATCCTTGTAAAAAGAGGATAGTAATTTTCAATTTATAAACTGGTTGAGAAGATTAAATCAGGTCATACATACAAAGTGCTTTT
>NW_007822780.1:0-838 GCF_000696425.1 Galeopterus variegatus
GCCTGGAAAGACCATTCTGCCTGATGTCCTAAATGTCACATACAAAAGAGCTTTTTTTGTTTCTAAAGGATCATTTCCTTAGTCAAGGTTTTTGGCTGCCAATGCATTAAATCTACAAAGAAAAACAAGCCATGTCTGGGAAAGACATCAATGACAACACCTTCCTCTGGCCCAGGAGATCAGGGCAGTAAAGGAAGACAAGGCAGAGGTAGCCAAGGCTCTCTGCTCATAGCCAAGAAACAAATGCAGCTTGTAGATGCCTTGGCCACTGACAGACATTTGGCTCAGAATGGCCTATATTTGCCTCACAGTCAACCTCACACTTACTCTGATATACACAATTAAATATTCTCTCTTTTGCCCTAGCCTGACCTGAGCATACACATGCATAGGAGATATTCTGAGCATATGCACCTGGTTGAGCAGAAAGAATGTTCCATCACCCAACATAGGAAGCTTCATGAAGGGAAGATGTTCAAAAGCCATTTAGACCCAGGAAGTCCTCTTTGAGAACTGCTGCTATAACAGGTCCACAGAAAGATCTGGATAATTCAAAGGTAGTTTTTGCAAAATAAGATATTAGTCAAAATCATCACTATTCCATTGCTTGCTCGAATGCCAGATCAGATGAGGACAACACAAGGAGAGTCCCTGGCCTCCTTGTGCAGCGATTCCTCCTGCTTGAGGAAATGCAATGACTTGAACGTACATATGCACATGTCCTCACAGAGCTGTACTCGGGAGGCCTCCCCAAAGGCCGGCCTGATAACCGCACACTTTCTACGTGCGGTCTCACTTCTTTCTTTTGGTATTCCTGCTCCCCTACTCTGCCAGCCTC
>NW_007822781.1:0-838 GCF_000696425.1 Galeopterus variegatus
TTCTACCATTTGCAGCAACGTGGATGAGCTTGGAAAAAATTATGTTAAATGAAATAAGCCAGACACAGAAAGAGACATACCACATGTTCTCATGCATAAGTGGGCGCTAAGAATGAAGGAAAGGAGGGAAGGAAGGAAGAAAGGAAAAAAGAAGGAAGGAAAGAAAGAAAGAGAAAGAAAAGCCCACAATAATACATTGATCTTTCTGTAGGACAGAACAAATCTGTGGTTTCCAGAGGTGGGATCGTGGGAGGGAGAAGGGGTTTGGGAAGAGATTGGGGAAGGGACATAAAGAATAATTATGATTTTTAATAATGAATATGCAAATAATATTGATTTGATCAGCACATGTTGTATACAGGTGATAATAGTCAACCCTGTACCCCCAAAATAATCAATTATGCTTCCATAAATAAAAATTAATTAAAATGAATCCTATGTTTGCATTGCTATGTGAGAGCCTAGTGCTGTGACAACATCTCTAGCCCCGGCTTGTAAGGGGGACCCTCTATGAATGTCCCATGAGGCTGACAACCTTTCCTCAGCAGTGCTTTCCTTACTGCTTTGGTAAATGGAGTATCTCAGAACATAGGTGGAGGGTGGGTTTCCAGGCTTTACGTCACACATCCACTCTTCTATGCCTGCTTCTCTGAGCCCTTGTTTCCTTCTACTAAGTATCATTTCAATTCTGACCTTCCTACTTTGCTTGGTAGGGGCCACTGCTTCCTCCAGTCATGTTAATGTTTTTCCTGAGATCCTTTGCCAGGAGGTTAAATCCTGTATCCCAGGACAATGATCCTACGTGAACATATTCTTTATTTGGCTTTATGTTCTGTCC
>NW_007822782.1:0-838 GCF_000696425.1 Galeopterus variegatus
GGTGAGTAGGGGATCATACCTTTTCTGCCCCTACAGTTTCTTTCTTTCTTTTTTTTTTTTCCTTTTTGTCTCTTTTTTCGTGTCTGGCAACGGACCACAACCCTCAGTGTCGCGCCCGTACTGGACCGGGACCGGCAACGGGATCGCAACCCTCGGTGCTGCGCCCGCCCCTCGCTCAACCAGTGAGCGGGAATCGGTCTGTATGTGGGATCCGAACCCTCGGCGGGAGTGCCGCCGTGCTCCCAAGCAGAGCACTGTAGCAGTGCGCCACCGGGCCGGCCCTCCCCTACAGTTTCTTAAATAAACTAGCTTCAGATGATCGTTTCCCTCATTTCATAGGCAAGAACAGCCAGGCACAGAGCTCACACAGCTTAGTAAGTGCTGCGGTGGGAGGCCTCTGAGACGGCGAGTCTCACCTCTGCTGTTTACCAACATGGGCAATCTCTTCCCATGACCAGTCAGAACTGGCCTGCGTGGCCAGCAGAGCCCCTGGCAGGAGTGACAGTGTGTGGCTTTCGAGGCTGGGTTGGGAAAGGCCTTGCAAGGTCTGCCTTGGTCTCTGTATCATTTGCTCTGGGGAAAGCCACCACCATGCCATGAAGTCCCTCAAACAGCCCATGATGAGGAAATGAGACCCTCAGCCCACAACCAGCACCAATTTGCCAGGCCTGTGCTTGAGTGAACCACTGTACAGTGAAAATCATTGGATTTTCTTTCTTTGCTCACACCACTCTCAATATTTCACTTCTGTGACTAGTTGTATGGGTTTTCCCCCAAAGTGACCAATTCTCTGACAGCTGGGTGTTCTACAATTCAATTCAAATCCAACACTAACTAC
>NW_007822783.1:0-838 GCF_000696425.1 Galeopterus variegatus
CACTCCTTTAGTATTTCATTCATTCATTTATTCATCCATCCATCTATTCATTCCAATATTTGTTGAGTGCAAACTCTGAGGCAAGCATTGTGCACTGGGTATATAGCTGAAAATATGATAAAGACCCTGACTTCAAGGAATTTGCTATTCTTTCTATCTTTCATCTTGTCTATGCTGAGCCTTTTACCACAAACTTGAGCCTTTAAGATTGGCCACCCCAAGGAAACCGAGCCTAAATTCCCATCTCTGAGATCAGGGACCTTGGTTGTGTCTTTCTCTCCAGGGTCTTTCTGGTTTTTCAGACCATCCCACCACACGTGGATCCTGATGGGGGACGTGGAGGTTTTAGTTGCTCCTCCCAGTGGTCTAGTCCACTGATGTTTCCTCTACATGGGGCATATAACAATTGGGTTATTTCACACCAAGGTCCAGTCTAGGTCAAGTCTTACTTCACAGTACTAGGGTTAGACCCCACCCAACACTTTATTTTTCTGGCCTTGGGTAGGAAAAAGATTACTTCGATTTATTCCAGCAGGAATAAAAATGGAGTAGACAATGATATCTCTTTCCTATTCTGATTAGATTGATTCGTCATACAGTAGTCTAAGAAGTTTGAAATTCTGTACGTTGCAAGTTCTGTATATATAAGGTATTTAGGATTAGCACATGTTATAACCAAGTTACAAATCCACCATAATTATTTCTGAATATTTCAGCAGGAATGAAAACTAAGTGGTCAACAAGATCTCTTCTCTAGTCCGCTTAGACTGATCTGTCAGAATATAGCTAGAGATGCTTAAATTCTGTAGGTTATAAATTGTGCACGTAACCACGTATT
>NW_007822784.1:0-838 GCF_000696425.1 Galeopterus variegatus
TCTGGGCCACTTCAAGAAGAGAGGTTTGTGTTCAGGGCTGTACCACTGTGGAGTATTTTTTACACCTTGCATGCAGTAATAAATTCAAACGTCCTCAGCCTACACCCTGCTGATTTTCAGTGTGAAATCTGCCCCTCCCACACTGCCAATGAACCTGTCTGGGACCCCTGAGGTTCAGTTGGAAACCCCACAGATAAGGAGTTGTAGATCGGCCTGGCTTCTTCAGGTACCAATTCAAATATGTATATCCATTACTACGTAGGAGGCTCTGACTAGACCTGCAGAGATAGAGGTCAGCTCTCCAGGGGTGACTGGCAGGGAAAGTGGGGTCTGAGTCATCACAGTATCCCCAGTGGATAAAATATTGAGAGATGTGCAAGGTTATGTATAAAAATTATGAGACTTTTCATGATTTTTTATTAATTATTTCAGGCTAAATGTTTTGTGTGTGTTTTTGGTTTTGATTCATACCCCAAAATTATCCAATTTTAAAAAAGAATTGAGATTTGCTAGGCGCAAAGGAAAGAAACCCCTAGAAGTTGCCTATACCATATCCCTCTTTCTGTGTCAGAGTCTTCATTAGAGCACAAGTTCCTTCTGGAATCTTCCTCACTCTCACATATCTAAACATCATGTGCCGGATCCTGGAGGATGAGACATGCACATGTTACACATGCACAGAACACACATGGAAAGCAGTGGGGCCCAGAGCTCACCCTCCCACCCCCACTCTCCTCCCACGTCTCCTTCTGCCCTTACAAGGGATCTGGAGCATCAGCAGCCCCAGGAACTGAGCAGGGAATCTCATTTTGAGAAGCTGAACTGAGGAGTCCTGATA
>NW_007822785.1:0-838 GCF_000696425.1 Galeopterus variegatus
GGTAGCTTACATGACTTGCCCAATGTCCCCCAGGTGACTATTAGGACCAGAATCCAAATCCAGGTCTGTCTGACCCCAAAGTCCATGTTCCTGCCCTGCATTCTTCACCTGTGATGAGGCTTCTCTGTGACCTCCACTCATAATGCCCCCCATCACTCTGCACTCCTGGCATAATGGAACAGGATCTTGCTCCTGGAAGAAAGTAGGTGCTAACTTTTGGCATATTCCAGAGAATCCCTCCTCCAGAGAGGTTCTTAAAGCCCACAGGTGATGAGCTACAGGGAACTGTTGGATGTGGGATAAAACAAAAGCTGTGAAGGAATTTCCTGAGACTGCAGTGTGTATCTATTAGAAAGTACGAAGAGCAAACCGACTAAAACCTGCACAAGAGAAGCAGTCGAGGGTGGTGTTGGTGCTTTGGAAACCAGCCAGTTTGGCTTGGGTTTTACTCTGAAAGCTAGTGAGGCATTGTTCCATTTTGAGTTGCGAGGTGGCATCTTACCCGTCACGGTAAAGTGTTGTCCAGATTTATCACCTTAAGTTCTCTGTGAACTGCACACACTTCAGCAAATGACAAAAGCCCATCTGCTGAGGCGAGAGTGTGAGAAACATCTTAGAAGACACATCTGAGGCACCCAGCCTCTGCCTGCTCCAAGTTTGGCACTAAATAAATGTTAATTCATCTTTTGTTCCCTCAAGAGATGTGAGCCTAATGGAATTTTGAGGGAAGTTGTTAGTCTGAGCTCATCACATGTGCAGAGTGTGCTCTGCTCGTGTTGATGTCACAGAATGTTTGGATGGGAAGGCCCTGAGAGGTCACCTTCAGGCCCAGCTCCTC
>NW_007822786.1:0-838 GCF_000696425.1 Galeopterus variegatus
TCTCGGGAAACTGAGTTGCTACCAGTGGGATTTTTAGTAGGGTGGGTTTCTGTTTTGGAGCGGTCTGTTTGTTGTTTATTTGCTGTTTACTGATCGTGGGAAAGGTGACCTCATCAAGCCGTCAGAGAGCAGGAACGCACCAAGGTCCTTAAAGATGCAGCCCCCGAGTCCGAAGCCCGAGCCCGAGACCCAGGCCTGCTGCCATGTGGCTGGGGCCCTCCACTAGGTCGGTCCACCTCTCTGGGCCTTGGTGTCTTCGTCTGAAGAAGGGGGGCTGCACACGCTCAGCTCATGTCCCACAAATACACACGAAGATCCACCACACACCGGGAGCCAGGCAGACCCGGAGGCCCCAGCAGCCGCTGCTGTCCTGCAACTCAGAGCCCAGGGGAGGAGGCAGACGAGAAGGAGGGACACGGCTCACACCTGCAGGTCCTAGGTGCTGCCCGTTTATAAGACAGGAGGAAAGTACACTCAGTCAAGGTCACTTCCTTACCACACCCCAGAATTCAAACAACACCCCTCCCTGGAGGCTGCGTGGAAATCCCAGCACTCGGCACCCACCGGAGGGTGGCCGTCCTCCCAGAGCAGGACCGGCTTTCTCCGGGAAAGCGACTGAAACTCTGAGCAGTGACTGCTTTCATAGCTCCTTCCCAGAACAAAACCGAAAGAAACAAACATTCCTGTTACCATTAACTAACACAGGGAGAATTGTGGCCCTTTCCTCCTAAAGCACACAACTTAATTATCTGCCGATTTTTAAAGACCAAGTAGCCCATTCCTTTTCTCATCTTACAATGAGCACTGGCATTGCTTGAGTTTTTGACATAAATTATTT